>NW_007245952.1:254712-291906 GCF_000164805.1 Carlito syrichta
GGGGGGGGGGGGGGGGGGTGGAGCGCAGTGCAACCATTGCAGCTCCCACCCAAGCATACTTCCCCATCTGCTCCAGTCTACCCAAAGCAGTACCTGCATGCACCACTGGGGGGCCTGAGGACAGGAATACCAGGCTTGGTTGCACATCATCCAGGGACCTTGGACCTTTCTGCCCCATCCACCATCAGTGGCATCTGAGCACTTCTCCTAGGGGCCTGATGATGGGCCCACCCAAATTGCCACTACTACCACTCCTGATACCCACCTGCACGCACCACCTACAGGCCTGGGGATTGGCTCACCCAGCCCATAACAGACACCACCAACACCTACATGGACTATTTGGTAGCAAAAGAATTGTCCAACCAGGGCTACTGCCATTATTGATGTCATGCTCTCTACCCAGGGGGCTACTGCCATTGTTGATGTCATGCTCTCTACCCAGGGGCCTGAGGATCCATTCACCCACCAGTCCATCACTTTCACTAATGGCATCTGAGCAGACCACCTGGACCAAGAATCAGCCCACCTGGACCTACTAATGCTGGTGCTAGTACATACCACCCTGGGGCCCAAAGACTGGAGCCCAAGGACTGACCCACCTGATGTTCTGTCCCCAGCAAAATGTCACCACAGCCTCCACTAATAAACCACATTCTAAGTCATTGAGGAAATCAGACACCACTGACATGGTTTAAATCTGAAGAAATCATATGGAGACTACACAGCAGCACATACCCAGAATCAAAGCTGAAGTGTTCTACTAAATTCAAACCATAGATATATTTTCAGGAAAAAGTCCTCCCCTACAAAAACAAATTCAAAAAATTAGAAGAAGCAACTGTTATACTAGATCCAGACATAGTGTAACAAGGACATAAAATACATGAAAAGAAACAAAGAAATGTGACACCTCCAAAGAAAACCCAATAATTTTGCAGCAACAGATTTCAATGAAAAAAATTATGAAATTTCAGATAAAGAATTCAAAAAATGATATTAAAGAAGCTCAGTGAAGTACAAGAGAACTTGGAAATTTATTATAAAGAAATCAGAAAAACAACTAATGATATGAATGAAAAGTTAACCAATAAGATAGATAACAAAAAAAGAACCAAACAGAAATTCTGGAACTAAAGATTTCATTGAATGAAATACAAAATACATTCTAAAGATTCAATAATAGACTAGATCAGGCGGAAGAAAGATTTTCAGAACTTGAAGGCAAGTCCTTTGAAATAATCCATCAGACAAAAATAAAGAAGAAAATGAAAAAGAATGAACAAAGCCTATGGGACATCATAAAGCAACCAAATATTTTATTTTTGATGTCCCAGAAGGCAAAGAAAAGACTAAAGGGATAGAGCACCTGTTTAATAAAATAATAGCTAAAAGCTTCCCTACTATAGCAAGAGATTTAGACCTCTAGATATAGGAAACTCAGAGATCCTCAAGCAGATACAATTCAAATAAGTCTTCTTGACAGCATGTTACAGTCAAACTATCAAAATTCAAAGATAAAGAGAATTTTTTTAAAGAGCAAAAGATAAGCATCTAGTTACTTAGAAGGGAACTCTCCATTATACTATCACTGGGTTTCTCAGCAGACACCTCACTGATCAGGAGAGAATGAGTTAATTGATTCAAAGTACTGAAGAAAATTGTCAGTCAAGCATATTAAACCTGGTAAAGTTATCCTTCATAAATTGAGAAATATCCTTCATAAATGAAGGAGAAATAAAGTCTTTTCCAAATAAGCAAAAGCACAATGTTTACTATCATTAAGACACAAAAAAGTACAAAAACCACTGGTAGAACAAACACACCAATGAAGAGGGAAAAACTCAATTGTTATCACTACAGAAAAACCAACTCACAATGGTAAACAATAAGAGAGGAAAACAGAATATACAAAACAGCCAGAGATCAATTAATAAAAGGACAAGAATAAATTCTCATGTATCAATAATAACCTTGAACATAAACAGAGGAAACTTTTCACTTGAAAGATACAGCCTGTCTGAATGGTTTTTTGTTTTTTGTTTTTTAGTTGGATTCTCACTCTGTTGCCCAGGCTGGAGAGCAATGGCATGCTCATGACCACTGCAGACTCGACCTGCTGGGCTTAGGTGGTCCTTCTGCCTCAGGCTTCCAAGTAGCTGGAACTACAGACACTCACCACCACACCCAGGTAAGATTTTTTTAAATGACCTAACTGTATGCTGCCTATAAGAAATTCATCTCACCTGTAAAGACACATATAGATTGAAAGTTAAGAGTTAGAAAAACTATTCCATGCAAAATATGAGCAGGTATAGCTATACTTAAATCAGAAAAAAACACACTCTAAGTCAAATGGTAAAAAAAGAAAAAGAAGGTTATTATTAATAATAAAGAGATCAATCCAGCAAGACACTCAGTACTAAACATGTGTACACCCAGCACCTGAGTATTCAGATATACAAAGGAAATGTTATTAGATATCTAAAAAGAGAGACAGACTCTAACACAATAATAGTTGGGAAATTTAATGCCACTGTCAGCATTAGACAGATCATCTAGACAAAAATTTGACAAAGAAACACTGAATTTAAACTGCACTTTAGACCAAATGCACCTCAGGAACATTTACGAACATTGCACCCAATAAATAGACTATACATTCTTATCATAGGCACAAGGAACATTCTCCAGAATAGACCATATACTAGGACACAAATCTCAATTTTTTAAAAAATAGAAATCATGTCAAGTATTTTCTCAGATCACAACTGAATAAACCTAGAAATCAATCACAAGAGGAATTTAGAAAAGTGTACAAGTACATGGAAATTAAACAACATGCTTCTGAATGACCATTAGGTCAAAGAAGAAATTAAGGAGGAAATAAAAAATTCTTGAAACAAGTGAAATTGAAATACAACATACCAAAACCTATGGGATACAGCAAAATCAGAGCTAAGAGGGAAGTTTATAACAATAGACACCTGCATCAAAAAAGCAGAATAATTTCAAAAAATTGATTGCTGTACCTCAAGGAGCTGGAAAAGCAAGAACAAACCAAACCCAAAATTAATGAAGGAAAGAAGTAATAAAGAGCAGAGCACAACTGACAAAATAGAAACTAAAAAATAAAAATAAAAATAAAAAATTACAAAGAGTCAATGAAAATGTAACTTTTAAAAATATATGTAAACAAAAATAGATAAACCATTAGCTAGACTCACAAAGAACAAAAAAGAGAGGAGACCCAAATCAGAAGTGAAAAAGACATTACAACAAATACCACAGAAATACAGTAAGTCCCCTACATACAAACCTTCAAGTTGCAAACTTTCAAAGATGCAAATATGCCTGCACATGTCCAATCACATAAGTTAGTTCACATATCTGGCATACATTGTTATTGTCATGTGTATGCATCCTAAGTGGTTGTGTTTTACTGAATAGTACTATATGGAGTACAATAGAATAGTAATTAATTATAAGATCAAGATGTCCAGAAGCAAGTGTAAAAGCAGCAGTAGAAAGAATGAATCCAGTCAAAACTTGTGTCATCAGCATCAGGTATGAGTGAAATCGCAGCTTGCCCTTCATCTCCTATTGCTGATGATTCTTCAGCCCTACCATCTCATTCCTCCTCTCCCGCCTACAGTCAGTAACTCTTCTTGCCTGTTCACTGGATGCCAGCCCCTGAATGCCTGTACTGTATTATACTACTGTACTTTTCAACGTATTATGAGATTACAAATTTTTGTTGTTGTTGTTTTGTATTTTACTATTTGCGTGAAAAGTATTATAAACATATTACAGTACAGTATTATATAGCCAATTGTGTTAGTTGGGTACCTAGGCTAACTTGTTTGGACTTACAAACAAATTGGACTTATGAATATGCTCTCAGAATAGAACTCATTTGTATATAGGGGACTCACTATACTAAAGATCATAAACTATTATAAACATCTTATAAAAAATAGACAAATTCCTAGACACACACAAGAAGAAATAGAAAACCTGAACAAACAATGAGTAATGAGATTGAACCAATAATAAAAAGTCTCCCAGCAAAGAAAAGTTCAGAACCAGATGGTGGCTTCACTACCAAATTCTACCAAACTAACAAAGAAATAACATATATGGTCCTCAAACTATTCCAAAAGGAGGAAAATTTCCCTAACTAATTCTACAAGACCAGCATTAACCCTAATACCAAAACCAGACAAGGATGCAACAACAACAACAACAAAAAACTAGAGGCCAATAACTCTGGTGAGCATAGACTTAAAAATCTTCAATAAAATACTGGCAGACTGAATTCAATAGTACATCAAAAAAAATATTGTACTACGATCCAGGTGGGATTTATTCGAAGGATGCAAGGATAGTTCAACAAATGCAAATAAATAAATGTAATACATCACATCAACAGAATGAAGAATAAAAGCTATATGACCATCTCAGATGTAGAAAAAGCGTTTGATAAAGTTTAACATCCCTTCATGATAAAAATTATCAACATATGCACAGAAGGAACATAGCTCAACTTTAAAAAGGACATATATAGCAAACTCACAGCTAACATCATACTGCATGGGGGAAAGCTGAAAGACTTTTCCTAAGAATTGTAACAAGACAATCTGCCCACTTTCACCACTCCTATTAAACATAGTACTAGAAGTCCTAGCCAACACAATTAGGCAAGTTAAATAAATGAGAGGCATTCAAATTGGGAAAGAGAAGTCAAATTATTCCTCTTTGCAGATGACATAATCTTATATTTTTAAAAAACTAAAAACGCCACCAAAAAGCATTTATCTGTGATAATAATTTAAGTAAAGTTGCAGGATACAAAATCTCCTGCTCAGGCTAGGGTACAGTGGCTCACCACACAGGCTTAACCTCCTAGGCTCAGGCAATCCTTCCACCTCAGCCTCCTGAGTAGCTGGGACTATGTATGTATGCCACCATGCCTGGCTTTTTTTTTTTTTTTTTTTTTTTTTACTTTTTGTAAAGACAAGGTTTTACTAAGTTGACCAGGCTGGTCTTGAACTCCTAGGTTCAAGTAATCCTCCCACCTTGGCCTCCCAACGTACTAGGGTTATAAACATGAGCCACCATGTTCAGCCAAAAATCAGGAGGATTTCTATATACCAATAATAGCTGAGAGAAATAAAAAAGGCAATCCCATTACAACAGCTACAAGAAGCCTCACAAAATACCTAGGAATAAATTTAGCAAAGGAGCTGAAAGGCCACTACCAGGAAAACTACAAAATTCTGATGAAAGAAAACAC
The DNA here is from genome assembly GCF_000164805.1 of Carlito syrichta. NCBI lineage: Eukaryota > Metazoa > Chordata > Mammalia > Primates > Tarsiidae > Carlito > Carlito syrichta. The sequence continues at coordinate 260,009 of NW_007245952.1, forward strand.
ACAAAAAATGGAATGACAACCCATGAATCAGAAAAATTGACATAGTTAAGTTAAAATAACAATACTACCCAAAGCAATCTACAGATCCAATGCAATCTCTATCAAAATACCAATGTCATTTTTCACAGAAATAGAAAAAAAATCCCTAAAATTCACATAAACCCCAATAAGAACCAGAATAGTCAAAGCAGTCTGAGTGAGAACAACCGAGCTAGAGGCATCATGCTACCTGACTTCAAAACATTTGGTAAGGTTATAGGGTGGGAGGGATTAAGATGGCCAACTAGAGGCAGCTAGAGGGTATTTCTCCTACAAAGTAATCCAAGATAGTTTCCTCAGCACCTCAGAGAGGAGCAGGACCAGCAGTGTGCCCAATGATTCAAAGGGGTGATGATAGCCACAAAGTGCAAAGAAGAGGAAAATCAGTCGATATGGGTTGGAACTGGCCAGATTCTCACCTGGTTCATGGCACAGACCATGGGCAGCATTCCAACTCAGTGGGGAAAGTGAGTGCGGAGAATTCAGGAATCCTATGCTATTGCTTGGACTTTGAGGGCCCCTCCGAGACTTACAAGACACCAGTCTCTCATGGGAAGCTGCCTTACCCACAGTCATGCTCTGCCAAAACCCACATGGAGTGGTGAAAAAAAAAAAAACCCTGCCCATATGGCAGAAACTTGACCCTTGCTGGTGGCTGCTTTCCAGCCAGCCTGGGAGAGAATACCCCAAGAGCAAACTCCCTGGCAGTGGACAGTTCCTGGCTGGGTTGGGTTACTGGAAGAACACCACCTGAGGTTGCACTTTGACATTTAGAAAGCAAACTACCTGGGGCTAAGTCAGGGAAGTGGTGTGAGACTCCTTGCCATGGCAACATTTTACTCCCAAGGTAAAATCTTTTGTGCAGCCTCAGCACAACAGCATTACCCCAGTGGTCAGGTGACTCCCTCCCAATCCCCACTGGGGTAGCCAAGAGTGTACACAGGTGGTGAGGTTGGACTCTTTTGCCCTACAACCCCCTCAAAGGCTCAAAAGGGTCAGAGAGTTTGGGTATTCCATATCCACTCTCTAGGTCAGCTGGGCACTTCCCTGAAGCAACACAGGTAAAGCAGAAAACCAACAGTCACCACGGCAGTTGGCTCCCTGCCACAAGTGCCACCTCCTGGCTGGAGGTCAAGAGCACAGGCCAGTAGCTTTGATATAATATCTCAGATTTTGAGAAGGTCTGATTCCAAACTTCAGGTAACCACCATACAAGCCAATCCAGTCACTCAGGATGCCTTAAGCAGGTACCAAGCACAGGACCATCAGAGCTAGCAATTGAGAAACTCACCACACCAAGGCTATATATAACCAAGGGAACCCCATAGTGCTTATGTCAACCCCTGCCAACCTCAAATAAGAAGAAATAGGCTACTCAAATGAGAAGGAACAAAAATTAATAATAATTCTGACAGTTTGAAAAAACAGAGTTCTTCAACACCCCTACCAAAACACCACACTGACTCTTCAGCAATGGAGTCTAGCCAAAATGAAATTTTTGAAATTCCAGAGATAGAATTCAAAAGGTTGATGATAAATTTGCTCAATAAATAAATAAATAAATAATTGCTTAATAAGATTCAGGAGAAAGTTGAAAACCAACATAAAGAAATTAAAAAATAAAACTATTCAGGAATGAAAAATTCTCCAAAGAGAAAGACACCTCAGTGTGTGTGTGTGTGTGTGTGTGTGTGTGTGTGTGTGTGTGTGTGTGTGTGTATCTGAAAATTCTGGAAATAAACATTTAAGGAAGTACAAAATGCAATGGAAAGTTTTAACAGTAGATTAGAACAAACAGGAGAAAGACTTTCATAATTTGAAGACAAAGCCTTTTACTTAACCCAATCAGACAAAGAATCAAGACAAAGAAAAAAGAATCAAGAAAATAGAACAAAGTTTCCAAGAAATGTGGGGTTATGCAAAATGACCAAACCTAAGAATCAAAGGTATTCCTGACAAAGCAAAGAAAACAAGAGGTTTGGAAAACCTATTTCAGGGAATAACAGAGGAAAACTTTCCTGACCTTGCCAGAGATTTAAACATCCAGATACCAGAAGCTCAAAGAACTCCCAGAAGATTCATTGCAAAAAGATCATCCCCAAGACATGTAACCATCAGGTTATGGAAAGTTAACATGAAGGAAATAATTTTAAGAGCAGTGAAACAAAAGCAACAAAAAATTTACAAAGGTAAACCTATCAGAGTGACAGTGACATCTAAGAAGAAACCCTACAAGCCAGAAAAGATTGAGGCCCCACTTTCAATCTCCACAAACAGAATAATAGTCAGTTATGGATTTTGTATCCCACAAAACTAAGTTTCATAAATGAAGGAGAAATTAATTATTTCTCAGACAAGCAAACACTGAGGGAATTTGCCATCACTAAACCAACTCTATGAGAAATACTCAAAGGTGTTCTAAATACTGGAACAAAAGGTCAAAATACACCAGTAGAAAATCACTGAAAATCAAAGTTCATGGGACTTATAGAACACCAACACAATAGAAAAATAAATAAAGCAACCAGATAACAACCAGCATGATGAAAGGAATACTTCTTTACACATCATTATTAACACTGAACATAAACAGTCTCAATGTCCCACTAAAAAGATATGGACTGGCAAAATGGATTACTAAAAAAACACAATCCAAATATCTGCTGCCTTCAAGAGATCCACTTAACACACAAAGACTCCTATAAACTCAAGTTAAATGGGGTGGGAAAAATATTTTACACAAATGAAAACCAAAAAATGAGCAAAAGTAGCTATTCTTATAACACACAAGACAGACTTTAAATTCACAACAATAAAAAAAGACAAAGATGACTATTATATAATGACAAAGGGATCAATCCAACAAGCTGACCTACCAATTAAAAATATATATGCACCTAACATCAGAGCCCCTAGCTTTATAAAAGAAATTCTACTAGACCTAAAAAACCAGATAGACAATAATAGTGGGTGACTTCAACAGTCTGCTCACAGCAATAGAAAGATCATCAAGGTAGAAGTCAGCAAAGAAACCTTGGAGTTAAACTGGACCCTAGAGCAAATGGAGCTAATAGATATCTACAGAACATACCATCCCCAAACTACAGAATACACATTTTTCTCATCAGTACATGGAACATTCTTCAAGATAGACCATGTGATAGACCACAAATCAATTTTTGTGACTCAATAAAGTCAAAAAAGTCAAAATCATACAAACACCTTCTCAGACTACAGTAGAAATAAAACTAGAAGTCAACTCCAAGAAGAACTTGCAAAACCAAATAAAAGTATGGAAGTTAAACAATCTGCTCTGAGTCATCCTTGAGTCAACAATGAAATCAAGATGAAAATTTAAAAATTCCTCAAAATGAATGACAAGTAATGAAATAAGTTATCAAAACCTCTGGGACACAGCCAAAGATGTGCTCAGGTAAAAGTTTATAATGGCCTACATTAATAAAGCTGAAAGATTACATATTGACAACCTAATGTCACACCTTAAAAAAACTAGAAAAACATGAACAAACCACACACAAACCTAACAGAACAAAAGAAATAATAAAGATCAGAGCAAAACTAAATGAACCTGCAATTTAAAAAAACAATACAAAGGATAAATGAAACAAAAAGTTGCTCCTTTGAAAAGATAAGCAACAAAGAGAGACTATTCAAATTAGCTCAATCAGAAATGAAAATGGAGATATTACAACTGATCCAACATAAATACAAAAGCTAATCCAAGATTATTAGTAACACCTCTACTCAAATGAACTAGACAATCTAGAGTAAATGGATAAATTCTTGGAAACATGCAATCTCCCAACCCTGAATCAGGAAGAAATAAAAACCCTAAACAGACCAATATAGCAAGATTGAAACACCAATTAAAAGTAACTCAACAACAAAAAGTCCAGGGCCTGACAGACTCACAGCTACCAGACTTTCAAAGTATTGGTACCAATTTTACTGGAGCTATTCCATAATATTGAAGAGGAGGCAATCCTCTAGCTCATTTTTATGAAGGTAATATCACCTTGATACCAAAACCAGGAAAAGACACAGCAAAAAGAAATAATCAAACAAAACTACATACCAATATCCCTTATGAACATAGAAGCAAAAATTCTCAACAAAATATTAGCAAATTGAATTCAACATCACATTAAAAAAAAATCCACAATGATCAAGTGGGTTTTAATTCCAGGAATACAAGAATGGTTCAACATACGTATGTCAATAAATGTGGTATACCACATTAACAAAATTAAAAACAAAAATCATAAGATCATTTCTATAGATGCAGAAAAAGCATGATAAAATCCAGCATCCCTTAATGATAAAAACCCTTGGCAAAATAGGCATAGAGGGAACATTCCTTCAAATAATAAAAGCCACTTATGACAAATACACAGTCAATGTCATGCTGAATGGAGAAAAATTGAATGCATTCCCCCTCAGAACTGGAACAAGGCAAGGATGCCCACTTTCACCACTCATATTCAACATAGTGCTGGAAGTCCTAGCCAAAGCAATAAGGGACATCTAAATTGGAAATGAAATCAAACTAGCTTTATATGCCAACGATATGATCTTACACCTAGAGAATCCCAACTATTCCTCCAAAAGATTCCTGGCCTTGAGAAATGAATTCAGTAAAGTTTCAGGTTACAAAATCCACACAACCAAATCAGTTGTGCTGCTATACACCAACAGCAACCAAGCTGAGAACCAAATCAAGAACTCAATTCCATTTACAATAAGTCAAAAAGATAAAATACTTAGGAATATACTTGATCAAAGAGGTGAAAGATCTCTACAAGGAGAAATACAAAAGACTGATAGAAGAAATTATAGATAACACAAACAAATGGAGAAATATCCTATGTGCATGGATTGGAAGAATCGACATTGTTAAAATGATCATATTACCCAAAGTAATCTATAGATTCAATGCGATCCCTGTCAAACTACCAACATAATTTTTCACAGAATTAAAAAAAAAATCCTACAATTCATATGGAATCAAAAAAGATCCAGATTAGCCAAAGCAGCCCTGAACAAAAAGAAGATGTCACATAACCTGACTTCAAATTATACGATAAGGTTGTAATAACCAAAACAGCATGGTACTGGTACAAGAACAGACACATGGACCAATGGAACAGGGTAGAAAATCCAGAAACAAACCCAAATACCCACAACCAACTGATGTTTGACAAAAACATACACTGGGGAAATGACACCCTATTCAACAAATAGTGCTGGGAATACTGGAGAGTTACATGTAGAAAAATAAAACTTGATCCTTTTTTCTTACCATACCCAAATATTAACTCAAGACAGATTAAAGACTTAAATGTCAGACCTGAAATCATAAAAATCCTAGATAAGAACCTAAGAAAAAAACTCTTCTGGATGTTGTTCTAGGCAAATAATTTATGGCTAAAACCCCAAAATCAAACGCAACAAAAATAAACAAGTGGGACTTAAATAAATTAGAAACCTTCTTCAGAGCAAAATAAATAATCAGTAGAGCAAACAGGCCACCTCCAGAATGGGAGAAGGTAGTCATAAACTATACAGTTGACAAAGGACTAATATTCAGAATCTACAAAGAACCCAAACAAATCAGCAAGAAAAAAGTGAATGACCTCATTAAGAAGTGGGTAAATGACATGAACAGGTATCTCTCAAAAGAAGATATACAAATGGTCAATAAATATATGAAAAAATGCTCAATGTCACTCATCATCAAATTAATCAAATTTTAATGCAAATTAAAACCACAATGAGATGCCACCTTCTACTAGTAAGAATAGTCATTACTGTTATTTTTCAATTTTTAAAAGACAATAGATGCTGGCACAGATGCAAAAGGAAACACTTATACACTGTTGATGGGAGTGTAAATTAGTACAACCTTTATGGAAATCAATATGAAGATTTCTCAGAGAACTAAAAGTAGATCTACCATTTGATCCAGCAATCCCATTACTAGCTACTTACCCAAAGGAACAGAGGTTTGGCTTTTTAAAATGTCAAAATAACCTGAGAAGCAGTTTATGCAGAACAAGAGGCAGCAGACAAATTCCCAGGAGCCATTAAGAAAATCATTGAGGACAAAGGATATATAACCAGGTTTTCAATGCAGACAGAAGGGCTCTATTCTGAGAGAAAAATGCCACAAACAACAATGATTAGTAAGGAAAACAAAAAACACCAGAATTTAAGTCAGGAAAAGATAGGCTAACTCTATAGTCTTGTTACAAATTCAGTTGGGTTTATAATCAGTACTTTTCGTATCTATAAAGCTGCTAGCCCCCAAGGCCTGAAAGGAAGAGATAAACACCAGCTGCCAGGTTTTTGGTTGTATAACAAGAAGGCCTGGGCTCAGTGCATTGCGGTGGCTTACGCCTATAATTCTAGCACTTTGGGAGGCGAGGCTGAAATGAGACGATGGCGAGTTCAGGAGTTTGAGACCAACCTGGGCAACTTGGCAAGCCTTTATTTCTACAATAAATAAAAAAATTAGCTGGGCATGGTGGCACATGCCTGTAGTCCCAGCTACTTGGAAGGCAGAGGTGGAAGGATCATCTGAGCCCATCAGGTCAAGGCTGTGGTGGCTGTGAGCATTCCACTGCACTCCAGCCTGGGTGACAGAGGGAGACTCCAACTCAAAAAAAAAAAAAAGAAAGAAAGAAAGAAAGAATGAAAGAAAGAGAGAGAGAGAGAGAAAGGAGAAAGAGAAAGAGAGAGAGAGAGGAAAGAAAGAAAGAAAGAAAGAAAGAAAGAAAGAAAGAAAGAAAGAAAGAAAGAAAGAGAAGGAAGGAAGGAAGGAAGGAAAGAAGGAAGGAAGGAAGGAAAGAAAGAAAGAGAGAGATGCAAGAGGATCAATAATGCATGACCTGGAGTGGTGACTCACGCCTGTAATCCTAGTACTTAGGGAGGCTGAGGTGAGAGGATTGCCTGAGCCCATGGGCTCACAACCAGCCTGGACAACTTGGCAAGACCTCATCTCTGCAATAAATCAAAAAATTAGCCAGGCGTGGTGACAAATGCCTGTAGTTCCAGCTACTTGGGAGACTGAGGCAGAAGGATTGCTTGAACCCAACAGGTCAAAGCTGCAGCGGCCATGAGTGTGAAGGCCACAGAGTGAGACTCTGACTCAGAATAAAAAGAAAAAATAATAATGCAGGAAAAAAACAAAAAAGCTATACAGCATATAGAAAGCAAACAGCAAAACAACAGAAGTCCGTCATCAGTAATTAACTGTAAATGGATTAAACATGTCAGTCGAAAGACAGATTGGCAAATAGTTTTTTTTTAAATGATACAGCTAGATGCTGTCTATGAGAGACTCACTTTAGACCCAAAGACATATATAGGTTGAGAATGAAAAGATATTTTATGCACATAGTAACCAAAAACAGCAGGGATGGCAATACTAATGTCAGGCAAAATAGACTAAATTTAAAAGGCTATAAAAAACAAGGAAGAGTATTAAATATTAATAAAAGTTTCAAAGCAGTAAGAAAACATACAAATTATAAATATTTACATATCTAATAACACATAATCCAAATATATGAAGCAAAACATGACTGAATTGTAGGGAGAAGGAGATATTTCTATAATAGTTGGTGATGTCAATATCCCGTGCTCAATAAAGGATAGAACAACTAGAAAGAAGGAAATATAGGACTTGAACAACACAATAATTAGCCAAATCTAGTAGACATACAGGACACTCTACTGAACAATAACAGAATACACATTCTTCTAAAGCGCACATGGGGCATTCCCCTAGATTGACCATATGTTAGGTCACAAATTAAGTCTCAATAGATTTTGAAAGATAAACATAAGACAAAGTATCTTCTCTAATCACAATTACATGAAGTTAAAAATCGATAACAGAAGGGAGACTGGAAAATTCACAAATTTTCTAGAAACACAAAACTTATCAAGACTGAATCTCAAGGAAATGAAAAATCTAAATAGGCCTATTAATAAAACTAGTAAGAAGATTGAATTACTGAGAATATCCCCATTTTAAAAAGCCCTGAACCTGATGACTTCACAGGGAAGTTTACCAAACATTTAAAAAAGAATTAACACTAACTATTCTCAAATTTTTCCAAAAACTTAAAGAGATGGGAACACTCCCTAACTCATTGTATGAAGCCAATATTACCCTGAAACCTGAAAGACAGTTCTCTCGGTGGCCTTGGATTGACCACCCAGTTCCCCTTCTTTCTCACTTGTAGTCCTCAAGAGTAACTATAGAAAATACTGGAAATGTAAGATTTTGAGATTGGGAGGGACAAGACAGAACATCCCAGGTCCTGTTCCAGTGCCCTCCCACCCCAAGACAAGACATCCTTCAATGATTTAACTCAGCATGCCATGTCGACTCAAGGTATCACACCCAGGGCAGGCTACATTCTAGGATTCCTCAGCTATAGTACAAGAGAGTACACACAGATGAGACTCCATCCATTTCAGGTAGCTTTTCTGAGCTTTAGAGGAACAGCAACAATGAATCTTATGTTTCTGTTGTCCCTTGTTATCTATCCATAAACAATAAGCCCATTTCATGTAACGCGCGCGCGCGCGTGTGTGTGTGTGTGTGTGTGTGTTGTCTCATCAGACTCAGACAAGTTGGTAACCAGTACACAGTGAATCTGCTCCAAAGTACCAAAACTAGGCAAAGATACCACAAGAAAATTGCAGACCAATATACCTTAGACAGTTTGATGTAAAAATTCTCAACAAAATACTAGCAGACAGAATTCAAAAGGATATTAAAAGGATTATATACCAAGCAGGATTTATTCCTGGAATGCAAAGATGGTTCAACATAAAATCAATGTGACATACCACATTAAAAGAATGAAAGAATAAAACCACATGATCATCTCAATTGATGGAGAAAAATAATTTTACAAAATTCAATACCCTTTCATAATTCAAACAACTAGCAAACTAAGAATAGAAAGAAATTACGTCAACATAGTAAAAACCATATATGGAATACCCACAAAGCAAACATAATATTTAATGGTGAAAGACTAAAAGCTTTTTGTCTAGGATTATGAACAAGGTTAGGATGCCTACTTTTACTACTTCTATTCAACATAGTACTGAAAGTGCTAGCCAGAGTAAATAGGCAAGAACAATAAAAGGCATCCAAACTGAAAAGAAGTAAAACTATCTCTGTTCACAGATGATATAATCTTATATGTAGAAAACTCTAAAAATTGCACCAAAAAAGTTAGAACTAAAAAAAAAGTCATCAAAGTAGCAGAATATAAAGTCAACACACACGCAAAAGTCAACACACATGCAAAAGAATTTCTACACATTAGCAAAGAACAATCTGGAAAGGAAATTAAGAAAAATCACTTCCAATAGCATCAAAAAGAATAAAATGTTAAGGAATTCACTGAACCAAAGAGGTAACAGACATATACAATGAAAACTGTAAAATATTGCTAAAATAAATTAACTACCACAAACAAATGGAATGATATCCCATGTTAATGAATTAGAAGATTTAATATTGTTAAGATTTCAATACTACCCAAGTGATCTATCAATTCAGTACAATCCCTATCAAAATCCCAATGAAGTTTTCTGAAGAAATAGAAAAATCTATATCTCTGTGGAATTTCAAGGGACCCTGAATAACCAAAACAATCTTGGAACAGGACAAAGCAGAAAACTCACACTTGCTGATAGCAAAACTTTCTACATGTCAGGCGCAATGGCTTACCCCTCTAATCCCAGCACTTTGAGAGACAGAGGAAGGAGGATTGCTTGAACCCAGGAGTTTGAGACCAGCTTAGGCAACATAATGAGACTCCATCTCTACAAAAAAAAATTTTTTTAAGCCGGGTATAGTGGCATTGTCCCTGTAGTCTCAGATACTCTGGAAGTTGAGGAGGTCAAGGCTGTGGTTAGTGTGACTGCACCACTGCACTGGGCAACAGTGTGAGACTCTGACTCAAAAACAAACAAAAACTTACTACAAAGCTACAGTAATCAGAACAGTGTGGTTCTGGCATAAAAACAGACATACAGACCAGTGGACTAGCATAGACAGCCTAGAAAAAAATCCTTGCATTCATAGTCAGATGATTTTTGACAAGGATGCCAAGACCATTCAATGGAGAAAGGACAGTATTTTCAACAAATAATGCTGGGAAAATGGATATCCATATGCAAAAGAAGGTAGTTGTTCCCTTACCTAATATCATATACTAAAAATTAACTCAACATTGATCAAAGATCTAACTAAACATAACAACTAAAACAATAAAACTACCAGAAAAAAATGAGGAAACATTCATGACGTTGAATTTGGCAATGATTCATTGACTATAACACCAAAGACACAGGTGACAAAAGAAAAAAATATACAAATTGGACCTCTTGGAAAGTAAACGTGGCTGTGCATCAAAGGATACTATTAACAGAGTGAAAAGGCAACTTATGGAATGGAAGAAAATATTTACAAGTCATGTATATGATAAGGGAGTAGTATCCAGAATATATAGAGAACGACTAAAACTTAACAACTCAATGCAAAAGTGAACAAATGATTTGAATAGACATTTCTCTAAAGATACACAAATGGCCAATAAGCACATGAGATTATGTTCAACGTCACCAATCATCGGGAAAATGCAGATCAAAACTATTCACATCTCTTAGGATAGCTATTGTCAAAAAACAGAAAATAAATGTTGGTGAGGATGTGAAGAAATGGTAGCCCTTGTGCACTGTTGGTGGGAATGTAAAATGATACAACTGTTATGGAAAACAGTATGGCCAGGCACGGTGGCTCATGCTTGTAATCGCAGAACTTTGAGAGGCGGAGGCGAGAGGATGGCCTGAGCCCAGGGATTTGAGACCAGCCTGGGCAACTTGGCGAGTCCTTGTCTCTACAATAAATCAAAAAATTAGCTGGGTGTGGTGATGCGTGCCAGTAGTTCCAGCTACTTGGGAAGCTGAGGCGGAAGGATCGGAAGGATCGCCTGAACCTAGCAGATTGAGGTTGCAGTGGCCATGATCGTGCCACTGCACTCCAGCCTGGGAAACAGAGTAAGACTCCGACTCAAAAAACAAAACCCCCAAAACAGTATGGCAGTTCTTCAAAAAATAAAACTTGGAATTATCATGTGATCCAGCCAATTTTATTTCTGGGTATATACTCAAAAGGATTGAAAGCAAGGACTCAAACAGATATTTGTATACCCACATTCATAGCAGTGCTATTCAAAAAGCCAAAAGGTATGAATGGATAAACAAAATGGGATTTATACATACAAAGGGATAGAATTCAACCATAAAAAGGAAGGAAATTCTGACATATGCTACAACATGCACAAATCTTGAGGACAGTATGCTAAACGAAATAAGCCAGCTACAAAAGAAAAAATACTATATGGTTCCACTTATATGAGGTACCTAGAATAATCAAGTTCATAGAGACAGAAAGAATGGTGGTTGCCAGGGGCTGAGGAGAAGGGGAGCACATAATTGTTATTTAATGGGTACAGAGTTTCAGTTTTGCAAGATGAAAAGAATTCTGACCCAGGCACATTGGCCCACACCTGCAATCCCAGCACTTTGGGAGGCAGAGGTGAAAGGCTTGCCTGAGACCAGGGATTTGAGACCAGCCTGGGCAACTTGGCAAGACTGCATCTCTACAATAAATCAAAAAGTTGGCCAGGCATGGTGGCGTGTGCCTGTAGTCCCAGCTACTTGGGAGGCTGAGGCAGAAGGATCATCCAGCGGGTCGACACTGGGGTGGCCATGAGGGTGCCACTGCACTCCAGCCTGGGGGACAGAGTGAGACTCCTATTCAAAAAAAGAAAAGAAAAGAAAAGCATTCTAGAGGTAGATGGTAGTGATGGTTGCACAATAACATGAAGGTACTTAATATCACTGAACTGTATTGTTAAAAACGGTTGAGATAATAAATTTTATCTTATATGTATTTTATCACAATAGAAAAATGAAAAAAAAATCTATCAAGGCCATGGAACTAAGGAAAGTCATGGAGTTATGGGAGACAAAACATGCACACAGTGGACTCAAGTATGAAGGAGAAGATGGTGAGTCTAAGAATCACTCACATCTATTGAGCTTCTTCCTGCCAGGCACCGAAAAAAGATTTAGATACTTTATACTCATACAAGGGAGGACTCCCCCAAATTGGAATTTATGTAGACAAAATTGTATATCTATTATCACATGTTTAAACTTCAGTCACCTTCAAAGTATTCTTCATTTGATACAATACACCTACTGAGATGCCTTTTCCACTGCTCAAAATAGTTTTTGAGCTCGTCAATTTGGATGCCTGTCAGTGCTTCTGCCGTTTTTTGTTTCACCTCTTTCACATCAGCAAAACATTTCCCTTTGAGGACTTTCTCCATCCGGGGGGGCGGGTGTCACTCAGAGAGATTTGGTGAATAGGGAGGATGAGGCCCAGGGGTCATGCCATTTGGGTCAAAAACTGCTGAACACTTAGCGTGATGTGGGCAGGTGTACTCGTAAATTACCCATCATAAGCTGCTGAGCATGCTGAAAAAAAATCTCCAAAAAAATTTTTACAGAGGCCAAAAATATCTTCTCATAACACCAGCTGGTGCACTGATGCCAATGGATTCCTGGAACACTTACCTAGTGGGGGAAGCCTGCACTACAAGGGGCTTGTTGTCCAAAAAATAATTCCAGGTGTTTTGGGGGTTCCCCTCGTATATGTAAACCTCACAACCACTTGTAGGAGATAGGCACTATTATTTACTCCCATTTATGGATGAAAATACTGAGACAAGACACGGGGTCTCACAGCTGGGGAGGGTGAAGCTGGGATTCGAAGCCTGGTAAGTCTGGGTCCAGGTCCGAGCTCCTAACCACTAAGCATGTAACACTATGCCATACTGTACCTCTATCCTAAGGGGTCCTGGGAAAGGGTTGTGCCAAGTATTTTGGGAGATTGAGGTAGGAGAGGGATCATTCAGGTGGGGTAAGATGGAGAGAATGGGGACAGTATATGAGAGGCCTTCATGGGAAAAGATTCCATTGGAGCATCAACCTGAAAAATGAGAATTTGACACAGACAGGGAGGAGGGGCATGAGTGTACCAAGAGATTGATGAGAAGTAATCTACCAACAACACAAGGAGACCGAGAGAGGGCCCTGACCGGTACCAGCTTGGATTAGGTGAACCAGGTTCCTGACCACAACCCCATGCTTTACCAGGCTCTGAACTGTACAAAGCAATAGATTTATTAAAGTACGGTAGGCATCTTTGTCATGTAGCATCTGATGCTCAGGGCTGCCTTAACACAACCTGTAATCCTAAGCATCAGCTCCATGACCTTTTTCCTTATCGCTTGTGCACATCCTTAAAACAAAAGCCTGCTGCATCCAAGTGCAGTGAAGATTTGTGGACTGTGCTACCACTGATATCCAGGATGAGCACTCCTTGGAGCCATGGAAACATCTGACCGTGGAAGCACTTGGGTAAAAGAAGACAAATTGGTTATATAAAAGAGAACTGGCTGGGTGCATTGGCTCATTCCTTGTAATCCCAACACTTTGGGAGGCTGAGGTAGGCGGATTGCTTGAGCCCAGGAGTTCAAGACCAGATTGGGTAACATAGTGAGATCACTTCTCTACAAAAAAAATAAATTAGCCAGGTATGGTGGCATATGCCTGTAGTCCCAGCTACTTAGGAAGCTGAGGTGGAAGGATCCCCTGAGCTCAGGAGGTCGAGGCTGTGGTGAACTATGATCTTGCCACTGCACTCCAGGCTGGGCAACAGGGTGAGACCCTGACTTTAAAACAAACAAAAAGCAAAAAAAAAAAAAGGAGGCTGGGCTCAGTGGCTCAGCCTGTTATCCCAACACTTTGGGATACCGAGGCGAGTGGTTTGCCTGAGCCCTTGGGTTCGAGACCAGCCCGGGCAACTTGGCGAGAACTTGTCTCTACAATTATAAAAAAAAAATAGCCAGGCATGGTAGCATGCGCCTGTAGTTCTGACTACTTGGAAGGCTGAGGTAGAAGGATCACCGGAGCACAGCAGATTGAAGCTGGGGTGACTGTGAGTGTGCCACTGCACTCCAGACTGGGCGACAGAGTGAGGATCCAACTCAAAAAAGAAAAAGAAAAAAAAAAAAATGGAGAACTGAAAAAAACCAACTTTAGACTTTTAGGCATTTATTTAAAAGATTATCAGGGCAAGCTTATAAAAATGGCACTAACATTTAGCTGAAAATCAAGATGTATTTTTTCAGTCACATATAGCACATAGTTTGGATTTGTTACTAGGAGACATGGTTATGACTACATCTCAAATGATGTCAGTTTTTGGAACAAAAAGAATAAGTACAATATTTTATGGATCTGCTCAAAGATAGAACCTTTTATGACACATATCACATTTCACATTGAAACCACTTTTTGATGCTTGATGGACTGCTGACAAAATGCTGTTAAAGTAACAATTTAATTTGGACAAAGCAAAAGATGCAGTAAAAGAGTTAAATAAAATAACAGATGATCCTCAAATAAAAATAAACTGCGATCTTGGGAGAAAATACAATTTTGAATTAGCACTAACTATGGTTATTTAGTGTGAACTATTTCCTCCTATTGTTACTATTACAAAAAATTGAAAGCATCTAAGTTTATTTAATTAATTAATTTATTTATTTATTTTGTTTTGAGTTGGAGTCTCACTCTGTCACCCAGGCTGCGTTGCAGTGGCACTCTCACAGCCACCACAGCCTTGACCTGCTGCGCTCAGGCGATCCTTCCGCCTCAGTCTTCCAAGTAGCTGGATTACAGGTGTGTGCTACCACACCCGGATTATTTTTTGACTTATTGTAGAGACAAGGTCTTACCAAGTTGCCCAGACTGGTCTCGAACCCCTGAGCTTAGGCAATCCTCTCGACTCGGCCTTCCAAAGTGCTAGGATTACAGACTTGAGTCACCACACCTGGCCCTATCTAACTTATTTTAAAATAATTTTAAAAAGCACGGGGCCAGAAATACAATATATAATGTGTCAGATGACGGATCAGAAGATTCTAAAATAATTTAAAAGCATTTTTACAAACTGTAAAAAAACTAGTTTTCCCACATGCAAATGCGTGTGAAATATACAACAAAACGGCATTCCAATGAAATGTAAAGAAATTGAAACAGTAAAACACAAATGTTTTGCATGACTACAAAGAAGAAGATTCACACCCAAGTAATTCCAAGCTGATTTGTTTACAGACTATGCTTTGGCCACTACAGGTCAAGGTATAGTCTTGACTGAAGGAGGTCAGAACAAATAGAGATCCATAACTGCTTCGGGGAAGTTTCCTTGTCATAGCCCAGAACTCAAAACTGTGAAAGAACAATTCAGGAGATAGTGTATTATCTAGATACTGCCTTAAGAGATAGGGGAAAACTGCAATATAAGGGATATTTATATAAGTAAATTCATAAAATAAAATATAAACATATATTATGTGTGTGTGTGTGTGTGTGTGTGTGTGTGTGTGTGTGTGTGTGTGTGTATTTTTTTTTTTTTTAAATTGGAGTCTCACTCTGTCGCCCAGGCTGGAGTGCATGGCACGCTCACGGCCACCCCAGCGTTGACCTGCTGGGCTCCAGAGATCCTTCCGCCTCAGTCTTCCAAGTAGCTGGAACTACAGGCACGAGCTACCACAACCAGCTAATTTTTGATTTATGGTAGAGATGAGGTCTCATCAAGTTGCCCCGACTGGTCTCAAACATACGGGCTCAGGCAATCCACTCGCCTCAGCCTCCCAAAATGCTGGGATTACAGGTTGAGCCACCGAGCCAGACCTTGATTTTTTGATAAATAAATTCCAGGGTTTTGGGGGTCCCCCCATATATATTTAAAAGACATATTTGCCTCCCTTTATTCAAGGAGAGTAACCAGTCCCAAAGCCAGTCCCCACTTTCCCGCACGGTTTGATTTACTGATTTTCGCTACCTAAGCTCCCTTCAGGGCTGAATCCCTGCCTGGTCCCAGATGCTTCACTGGCTGGCACAGAGCTTCCAGAAGTACAGGGAAAAGGGAGGGTCTCCCTGGGAAAATCCGCTGTGAGATGCTATCAGAGTGAAAAATATGCAGCCCCTAAATTCAAATTTCATGAGTGAGACTAAAACCCAGGGATTTCTGCCTCCTGGAGTTTCAGACTGACAGGGAAAGAGGAAATTGAAGAGTCCCTAGGCGGAACTTTCCAAAAGGCCTCCTGGCAAGGAGCCAAGCCCAGGAGTGAACACTGGGGATGGGGCTGGCTAGACATACTCTGCAACCACATAGGGTTGTGTCGTTGACTCTTCCTGTCCCAGTGGTGCAAATATCACCCCCACTTTATATACAAAGACCCAGACCCAGAACACAATAGAGGTTATGCCACCACACCACTGGCTTCCCTTTATACCCCCTTTCCCCCAGTTGCTTACACCTGCCCCTCCCCCCGCCCCGTTCCGTAGAAAGGCCACCTGCCATCCCTACCCCACCTCCCAGTCTTTACAGACGAAGATCTTCCATCATCCTTCAAGTCTCACTTTTAACACCCACTCCTCTGGAAGCCTAGATCCCAGTTGCTCTGTGTAATATTCTCCAAGCATCTGTCCTTGACCTTCTGGCCCTTTATCAAAATTATAATTCAGTTTGAATCATGTGACCACATAACGAATACAGTCTGCGAGTGAAGGGACCGCCTCCGTCTTGCTCATTATTATGTGCCATTTAGTGGGTGATGCATCAATGTTCCATCTACATCTGCTGAATGGGTCCATTTCCCCAGCCCCCTCCTCCACCCCTCCCCTAAAAAAACAAAACAAAAGACTTGCTATGTAATTGGTGTCAAGGAGTTAACCTGCCTTAACACAGCAGCAAGGAATAAACAATAGCGCACATGCATGACCTTGGCATGGTGGCTGGCATGCTTTTCAGATGTGTGTGGGTTTAGGGAGGAGGTTTCAACTCACAGGAGCCTCAGTTTTTCCCTCTGTGCCCAGGTCTTGGTGGTCGTTTCCCTCCAATCTGGGTTTCCCCTCAGGGCTCCCCAGGAAAGGTGGAAGTATGTCCTGGTAGATTTCACTCACCCCTAGTCCCCCATTCAATCCAAAAGGATTTCCAACAGATTGAGGAACCAAAAAGCCTAGATGAGGAACAATCCTTTGCGGGCAGGGGGCCGGGGGAGAGACTATGACAGAACCAGAAAGCCCAGATGTCAGAAAGGGTCATTCCTGAGACCAGAGGAGGACGGAAGGCTGGTTTCTCCATCCCAGCCCCGCCTCGGCAGGCTCTTTAGCTCCCAAGATGAACCCCGAGTTTAAGACTTAAGCCTGAGGCTAGGGCTCCCTGGATAGGTCTTCTAAGTGTGTGTATCGCCTCCCCAACAAAGGGGCAGGCAAAGGAGGCCTTTGCAGCCTGGGCTGATTGATTAAGAGAACGGAACTCACTGGGACTTGGGGTGGCCCCCAACCTCAGCTCAGACCCAGGTGCTTGCCTGCACTTCCTCCGTCCCCCACTCCCTTTTCCACCCCATAGAGAACAGTCCTGAGCTGTGTCCTAGAGTTTCCACTTCAGGCCTCCTTTCCTCCATCTTTAAAATGAGCACAGTGGGCAACCCCCTTGGGCCCCCTCCCACCGTGGGAGCTTTTCTGTCCTCTCAATAAATCCTGCTTTCAAAAATAAAAAATAAAAATGAGCCGGGGTCGGTGGCTCACGTCTGTCATCCCAGCACTTTGGGAGGTTGGGGCGGGAGGATTGCTTGAGCCCAGAAGTTCAAGACCAGCCTAGGCAACATAATGAAACCTCCTCTCTGCAAATATAATAAAATAAAATAAAAAATAAAAGAATTAGCCGAGCTTGGTGGTGCATGCCTGTAGTCCCAGCTACTCCGGAGGCTGAGGCAAAAGGATCACCTGAGCTCAGGAAGTCAAAGCTGTGGTGAGCCGTGATGGTGCCGCTGCACTCCAGCCTGGGCAACAGAGTGAGACCCCAACACAAAAGAATGAAAATAAATAAATAAAATGAGCACATATTTCCAGATGATCTCTAAGGATTACTCCTGCCCTGACAGTCTGAAATTTCTCAAACTGGTACTATGGATGTGGGTCTCAGTCTACCTTGGGGGAGCTGGCAAGGGAAGGGGAACCCGAGGTCTCAAAGAGAAAGCTCTAACCATAGGGGGTCCATGGACAAACTTCACTTTGGTCGCATATACGCGTATACAGTTTTGCTTTCATTCTTGAAAGAGTGAGTCATAGATAGCCTCAGATTCTCAAACGTGTTAGCAATTTTTGCTCTAAACCAGCACCATCATTTGCGGTGCATGGGAAGATTGGGAGAAACCAGCACTCTCCTGCTCTCTCCATGAAAATGAGAGAGGATACAACCCTGTTTCCAATTGTTCCTGCAACAAATTCCCACAGACTTTTGGCTCAAAGCAACACAGATATCTTTCCTTACATCTGTGGACATCATGAGGAAGGAGTCTTCGAACTTAGACACCATGCTAAGAACAGGGTTCAGCAAAGCTGGTTCCTTCTGGAGGCCCCAGGGAGCAATTCATTTCTCTAGGTGTCTTGCTTCTAGAAGCTGCTGGCTCATGGCCGCATCATTCTAGCTTCTGCTTCTGTCCTCACATGGCCTTCTCCTCTGATTCTGAACTGCCTCCTCCCTTGTGTAAGGAACCTTGTTAACTGCAATGTGTCCACCTGGAAAATCCAGGCCGTCCTCCCTATCTCAGGCTTCTTCACTTAATCACCTTTACAAAGTCCTGTTCACTAGGTAAGGTAACATATTAACAGGTTCTAGCAATGGAAGGGTGGGGGAAAGTGGGGAGAAGCTAGTATTCAGCCTACCAAAAGCCCTTTGAAAGAAATCAACATTTAAAATAGCTATATCCTGTAACCCAGCAAGTCCATCCCCAGAATTTTTCCTACAGGTATAAATGCAGGCATGGATAAGGAGGTATGTTAAGATTATCTATACATCAGAATATTCTAAAATGATACAGTATTCTAAAAATAATGAAATATATTCATATGCACTAATATGGAAAGTCTCCAAGTCACATTGCCACATGAAAAACAACTTGAAATACAATCTCTATAATATGATTTCATTTGGTGGGTATGCATATGTAATTTCTGGATGGATAGCAAAGAACTTGTCAATGGTCAATGGTGGTGAGTAACTTTTGTGTGTAGGATGGCCAGGGTACTTTTATCCTTCACTTTATACCCTTCTGAATTGCATTTTTTTTTTTTTTGAGTTGGAATCTCCCTCTATTACCCAGGCTGGAGTGCAGTGGCACACTCACGGCCACACCAGTGTTGACCTGCTGGGCTCCAGAGATCCTTCTGCCTCAGCCTTCCAAATAGCCAGAACTATAGGAACGCGCTACCACGCCCAGATAATTTTTAATTTATTGTAGAGATGAGGTCTCGCCAAGTTGCCAGGGCTGATCTCGAACCCACAGGCTCAGGCAATCCACTTGCCTCGGCCTCCCAAAGTGCTGGGATTACAGGCTGGGCCACTGAGCCTGGCCCGCATTTTTTTTTTTAACTAAGTGTGTATGACTTAAAATCTAAAATACATATGACTTAACTAATAATCATTATTTTCAGCAAGAAAAGGGTGAGAAGGATGGCATCACAGCTGTGAGGTAATCTTTAGGAAGCCAGGATCAGTATGCATGAAGAGAACCAATCACCTTCTCAACCTCAGAGAGCCTCATTGTGAAATGGTGAAAATTCCACTTGCCTCACACAGTCCATATGAAGATTCAAATTATGTCTATGAAGTCCTAGCACAGTGCTTAACACTCAGTAACTTGCAGTTGTGATTAATAATACGATGTATCAGAGCAGGATTTTTGGTAAAGATGCCACCTGTCTCCCTGTAACCTGGTTGCAGAAATAAACCCCTTTTCTCCCAGTTAAAAAAAAAAACAAAAAACATAGTATCTGTTTAGACCAGGCAAAAGATTCCAGAGAAGGCACTTCAGTTTAGTTCAACAAGTACATCTGGAGTGTCTTGGTACCTTGTGACATCCATCAGTACCCCGGGGCACCCAGATTAATAATAACCAGGCAGGTGGGCTGGTTGCATCTCAGGAAATGGAGACCAGTGATGGAAACCCTACCCCCATATACTGAGTGTATATGGATGAATACCAGGCCCAGGGCTATATAAGTATTTTACATAAAAGATTGGGCCCCAAAATCAGGCCAACCACTTTGGAGGAGCCCCTGTGTGGTGGGAGACATAGTCACATAAATAAATTGATATCATACAAAGTGATAAGCATAAAACCTTGTGTGTATGGGATGGTGACAATATTGAGTACAATTAGAAGTAGGTGTTGTGAAGGCCCCAAAATTCTTATCTACCCTTGGATGTTTATTGCAGCACTATTCACAAAAGGCGTCGTGGAGTCAACATACTTGCCCATCAATGATTGACTGGATAAAGAAAATGTGGTACATATGCACCATGGAATGCTATGCAGCTATAAAAAGAACAAAATCATGTCCTTTGCAGCAACATGGATACAACCAGAGACCATTATTCTAAGTGAATTAATAAGGAAACGGAAAACCAAATACCACATGTTCTCATGTATAAGTGAGAGCTAAACACTGGGTACACACAGGCATGAAGAAGGGAAAAGCAGACACTGGGGACTCCTAGATGGGGATGGAAAGAAGGGGAAAAGGGTTGAAAAATTACCTACTGGGTACCATGTTCACTATCAGGGTGATGAGTTCAAGAGAAGCCCAAACCCTAGCATTACACGGTATAGCTATATAAGAAACCTGCACATGTACCCTCTGAATCTAAAATTAAAAAAAAAAAAAAGTCTTATAGAAATTTCTTTGGGTCATTCTGAGGGTTGAAAATGTTGCTTATCTTATCTGGCTCCTAGTTACAAGTGTGTATACATAAGTAAAAACCCACTGATCTTTACACGTAACATTTCTGCACTATTCTCTATGAAGTGCTTTCTCAATAAAAATATATGTTAAAAAATATATCTATCCCAGACAACCCCTTTAGGTCCCCTCCCACTGTGGGAGCTTCTCTGTCCTCTCAGTAAATCCTGCTTTCTCACATTCTGGCTGTCCGTGTCAACAAATCAGAAGAGAAGTAATTGTGAATTGTGTATGAGTTAATAAAAGACATACACTAAAAAATATAGCTGGGTTTGGTGGCTCAGCCTGTAATCCCGCGCCTTGGGAGGCCGAGGTGAGAGGATTGCCTGAACCCGTGGGTTCGAGACCCGCCTGGGCAACTTGATGAGACCTCATCTCTACAATAAATCAAAAATTAGCCAGGCGTGGTAGCGCGCACCTGTAGTTCCAGCTACTTGGAAGGTTGAGGCAGAAGGATCACTGGAGCCCAGCAGGTTGAGGCTGCGGTGGCTGGGAGCGTGCCACTGCCCTCCAGTCTGGGCAACTGAGTGAGACTCCAACTTAAAAAAAAAAAATTATATATATATATATATATACACATATACATGTATAGATATGTGTGTGTGTGTGTGTGTGTGTGTGTGTGTGTAAAGGATTCCCCCCTCCTACACACACACACACACACACACACACACACACACACATCTTTGACCAAAAGCCCAGGGTTATTAACCCAAGTCCTCCCGAAATTCAGGGCAAAGTGGTGTGTGCATCTTTCTGGGGCAAATGTTGACCATTTTTGTTGGATCCTTAAAGGATTTTGAGCCTCTAAAAGTTACAAATGACCCGTGAGGCCCTTCCCTTAAATGAAGACCACTTACTCCTGGTTCTGTTGGGGTTTGACTAAAGGTCAGATCACTCTGTACAGACCATGCTTGCTAGAAATGCAGGCCTCGAGAGAGGCACTAAAGGTATTTACTGAGTAGGTTGCAGAATAAACAACTACATTTTTCTTTGGGGAGCAAAATGCAGATAATTATCACAGGTCGATGGAGCTTGACTTTAAAAAAAGGCGTGGCTTTTTATTGGCCCAGCGCCTTGATCTGCAACCAATCCGAGGCGGGCAGCTGAGCCCAGGTGGGCGGGGCTCTGTCCCTCCCCCACGCCCCCTCCTGGATCAGGGCGGTCCCTCCTGGCACCCGCTGGGCGGTGGTCCTCCGCGGAAGAGGGGCAGCTTAGCCCCCTGCCTCACCTGAGGAGTGTGAAGAAACCTTCACCCACACTCTGGATGCCTTTGGGATCCCTCAGCCAGGCCTGGGTGACAAACCAGAATTTCCAGTGTGACTGTATTGGCAGAAAGTTAATGAGCAACCGAGGAAGCTGGGGCTGTCACTGCTTTGGACCTGGCCTGGGGGGACAGGCAGGACACCTGGTCTTCAGTCTCTCTCCTTGGAACCAGGCAGGTGGGCAGGATGCATCTAAGGGAGTGGAGGGCCGCAACAGAAACCCTACCCCATATATTGAGTGTACATGGATGCATATCAGACCCGGAGCTACATAAGCTTCTTGCATCAAAGAGTGGCCCCTGAAGCTGGTCGGACCACTCTTTAGCTGTGTGGCCCCAGGCAAGTTGCTGATTCTCTCTGTGTGTTAGGGCCCTCCTCTCTAATATGGGCATAACAGTAGTACCTGCCTCAAACTCTTCAGTTTGACTTCTAAATTGACCCCTACCTAATCCTCTGATTTTTCAAAAAATTGAGGTGTAATCCACTTACCATGAAGTTTATCCTTTAATTAATTAATTATTATTCTTTTTAAATCAGAGTCTGTCTCTCTTTCTCTCTCTCTCTCTCTCTCTCTCTGTCACCCAGACTGGAATGCAGTGGCATGCTCATGGCCACCACAGCCTCAACCTGCTGGGCTCAGGTGATCCTTCTGCCTCAGCTTTCCAAGTAGCTGGAACCACAGGCGCGTGCCACCATGCCCGGTTAATTTTTGATTTTATGGTAGAGACGAGGTCTCACCAAGCTGCCCAGGCTGGCCTCGAACCCATGAGCTCAAGTAATCCTCTCACCTCTGCCTCCCAAAGTACTGGGATTACATGTGTGAGTCACCATGCCCAATAAAGTTTATCCCTTCTTTTTTTTTGAGTTGGAGTCTCACTGTCAGCCAGGCTGGGCTGGAGTGCAGTGGCATGCTCACGGCCACTGCAGCCTCAACCTGCTGGGTTCAGGCAATCCTTCCACCTGAGCCTTCCAAGTAACTGGAATTACAGGTGCATGCCACCACGCCTGACTTAGTTTATCCTTTTAAAGTGTACAACTCAGTGGTTTTTAGTAACACAACCCAAAACCTGCTCTTTCTCCCCAGAATTCCTAGAGAAGGATGAGCCCATTTTAATTGTGCTTGCAAATAAAAACCCTCTCCCCCTCCACACCTCTCATCACAGGCCACAGGAGTGAGTGGGGATTTCCTCTGGAACTGAGACCATCCCACCCACGCAGGCATGCTCAGACCCACTTGCTTAAGCCCCAAGGTCCTGATGGATTGGCCTGGAGATCCGAGAAGGTCCTGAACTTCCAGGCATCTGTCCAGAGCCTTTTCACACAGGGAAGTCTCTGGCTGTTCTCCTGAACCCTAAACCAGCTCTGGGGTAGCATCCTGTAAAAGCCATGGCCAATGCACATGATGCATGTGTAGGAGACCACCAGACGTTTCCCCATTGTCAACCTGGGGTCTTCCAGGTCCTAGCATGGGTGGAGGGTGGCTTAGTGGCTGCCACAGGAAAGGTGGGCAGCAGGAAGGCAGAGGGCAGGAAGACAGCCCAGGGCAAGGTTTAGGCTCCAGGCCTAGATCATGGAAAGAAGCCATGGTTGACAAAAAGATGTTAAACTCCATACAGTATTTTAAGATGGTTTATTCTGAGCCAGACTTCAGGACCTAAACCTGGGAACACCCATCCTCAGGGGGTCCTGAGAACGGGTACCCACCCTGATTGAATGGTGGCTTGATTATAGACATTTGAGGAAGGCAGAAGTTACATAAACCACAAATCAAAACATGTGAGATGGTCATTGGTTTGGCCCATGAAGGAGGGACATGTTTAAGGAGCAAACAACTTGCAGATCACAGGGGGATTCAAAGATTTCTTGGCAGGTACTTTGTAGTTCCTATCTCAGGAACTTTGTAAATCATTAGAGAATATGCTTTGTTAAGATAAGTGGGTCAGGAAAACTCCAGATTTGTAGATGAAGTCTCATATGTGGCAGATTTCGGGAATAATAGATAGGTATCTTACAAGGTTCCTGGGAGTCCCCAAGGGATGCCTTTGCAGGGCCATAAAATAATTTGGTCTCCTTCTTTAGTTATCATGTGATTTATGCCAGAGTCAGATTGGAAAACAGACTTTTTAGCTTATGGTGTCATAGGGCAATAAACCCTGTCAGAAGAGTCCTTATTAGGCCTGACTCCCCCAGCCTCTTAATTAGGAATTTAAATAAGACCAAAAAAAAAAAAAAGGTCGAGGTTAGTCCTCACCACTATTGATTGATTGATTGAGTGGCATCTCACTGTCACCCAGGCTGGAGTGCAGTGGCACACTCATGGCCACTGCAGCCTCGACCTGCTGGGCTCAGGCAATCCTCCTGCCTCAGCCTTTCAAGTAGCTGGAACAACAGGAATGGGCCACTAAGCCCAACTATGTTTTTTTGATTTATTGTAGAGATGAGATTCTCATGTTGCCCAGCCTGGTCTCGAACTCCTGGGCTTAGGCAATCCTCTCACCTCGGCCTCGCGAAGTACTGGGATTAGATGCGTGAGCTACCACATCTGGCCTCCTGTCTCTTTTTATACCAGCTTCTCAAACATCAGAGTCTGAGATGGGTTTATTGTTTTACAAATGGAAAGCAGCCTAAGTTTGTTGTTCATGTTCAAGTTGACTTTAGAATCACTGTTCCTGCTGACCACACTCAGAGCTCATTGTATTCCTGCCCTTTCCATTCCCATGTACCAAAGGTTGCAGGTCCAAACAGGCCCAGGGGATGAGCATCACGAAGCTCCCCTTGGTCCCTCACCATGAGGTGGCCAGTGACTCTGAGAATCAAATGGTGGGGAACGAGGAAGACAGAATGGCAGATGCTTGGAAAACAGCTCGAATCCCAGCTTAGCTCAGTGTGACCTTGAGCAAGTCACTTGACCTCACAGAGTCTTAACTGTTGCCAGCTGTAAGATTAGGATAAAGTCATATAGCATGAGGATCTTATGAAGCTCGTGTACCATGAAGTCAGCCGAAGGTGGTATTGCTGTAAGGATCAGAGGCAATACACAAAAAGAATGTGTGTTGTTATTAGCATTACTATTTTAACTATTGCTGTTTTTTCATAAGACCTGAAGTTCTTATATGTAATCTAAATGCATTAGGCTCTCTGCACACCCACATCCCAGCCCAGTAATGCTGCACTTCCACATACATACCTGAGAGAGAGCTCAGTCCTTCGTAGTAATTTGACAATCTTCCTTCTGCCCCACAGAGGCATTGGAATCAGCCTGAGAAGAATGAGAAACTGGCCCTAGCATCAGTCTGCTGGGCTTCACTGTGGCTCCACTATTTAACTCAGCATCATTTCTGATGTTACTCAACCTGCCTGGGCTTCAGTTTTCTTGTCTTTAAAATGGAAATAGTCAGCTTGGCATCTTGGCTTCTGCCTGTAATCCTGCACTTTGGGAGGCCGTGTGGGAGGATTGCTTGAGCCCAGGAGTTAGTGACCACTGAGCAACAAGACCCCTGTCTCTATTTAAAAGAAAAAATTAATAATTAAAATGGGATAGTCCCAGTACCTAATTCATAGGCTTGTTGTGAGGATGAAATAATGTGTATAAAAAACCTTAGTGCATTGACTCTTTTTTTTTGAGTCAGAGTCTCACTCTGTCGCCCAGGCTGGAGTGCAATGGCACGCTCATGGCCACCGCAGTCTCGACCTGCCGGGCTCAGGTGATCCTTCCGCCTCAGCCTTCCAAGCAGCTGGAACTACTATGCTTGGCTATTTATTTATTTATTTATTGTTTTATTGTTTATTGAGTTCAGGCAAGCCACTTGCCTCAGACTCCCAAAGCCCTGGGCCACTTGTACTTTACAGGCTTGAGTCACTGTGCCTGGCATCATTTTTAAAAGTGGCCAAAACATATTAACTCATGATTTGCCCTAAGATCTGTTCTTTCTGCTCAGAAAGAAAACAAAGAGGATGATAAAAGTGCTAGATTGGGATCAAGTGACTGAGTGAATTACTGATTCTGTCACAAATTAGCTAATTGATGTTGGACACGACTTTGCATCTCTACCTACCTCAGTTTCCCCAGCTTCACACTGAGGTCTCCTGTGCGCCAAGCACCTGGAGGGCATTAGTTCATGTGCTCAGTATAATCCTTCACTCTAGCCACTGTTTAAGTCCCATTTTACAAATAAAGGAACTGAGGTCCAGAGAGGTTCAGGTGACTTTCCCAAGGTCACACACAGTGGCCTTGATTAGAGCCCTTGATTAGAGCCCTTCTGGCTCTAACTCTGAATGAGGCTGATGAGAAGGTTATATAGCTACCCTCTGTGACTTCTGGGTGGCCCGTCTTCCCAAGTAACTCATACAGAGGAGGACAAGGAAGGAGACTGGGAAAAAAGACTCTGGCCTCATCAAGCCAGTGCCTGAGTTAAGAGAGATCTACTCTTGGAATGCACAATCCCAGCCTGAAGTTCTGTCTCTGCCACTGCTTGCTTCCAAGTGCCATGCATGCATTCCCAGCATCATTTCTGACATCAGTCAAGCTCTTCATGAGGACAGCAGCCATCCTAGGGACACACCTAGATAAGGATGGGCCACCTCTGCATGCCAAATGCCCAGATTCCAGCTGTTGTCCCCACCCTGTCCAGAAGACTAGGTCTGCAGGGCTGAGAGGGGCTTCAGATTAGATCTCACTCAGTTGGATTACCTAGGGTAGGAGGCAAGGAGGGGAAGTGGCCTACTCAAGTCTCAGAGAGTGTTACTAGACCCAGGACTGCAAGGCAGTATATGTTGTACTGAAAGACTATCTGGCAGGACTGCTGGGGGTGGTGGCTCAAGCCTGTAATCCCAGCACTTTGGGAGGCCGAGGTGAGAGGATTGCCTGAACCCAGGGGTTCGAGACCAGCCTGGGCAACCTGGCAAGACCTCATCTCTTCAATAAATCAAAAAATTAGCCGGGTGTGGTGGTGCATACCTGTGGTTTTAGCTACTTGGAAGACTGAGGCAGAAGGATCACCTGAACCCAGCAGATCGAGGCTGTGGTGGCCATGAGCGTGCCACCACACTCCAGCCTGGACCCCAACAAAGAAAGAAGGAAGGAAGGAAGGAAGGAAGGAGGGAAGGAAGGAAGGAAGGAAGGAGGGGGGGAGAGAGAGAGAAAGAAAGAAAGACTATCTGGTAGGATTCTTGGTTTCTCAGCTTGCAGGCTCAGTGTCCTCACAGTACTTCCGTTTCCTCATCTGAAAAATGACAACAGAGTCTGCTTCCCAGGGTTGCTGCACAGATGAAATGATCACGTGCATGTCATGCAGCAAGTCTTCTATACCCAGCCCTGATAGCACTTGTGTCTCCATTCTCTGCTCCTTCTCCACTGCCTTGATTTTCAGACTTCCTTTCTGTTGTGAAGCTGTATGGGGTAGTAGTTTGGCGGTGGTGCCAGTTTGGTGGTGGGCCCTGATTCTCTCTCTGTGTTGCTCTGTGACCTTCTGCTGGTCACTTTCCCCCTCTGACCCTCAGTTTCTTCCTCTAGAACAGCATGGCCCAACAGAAACATAACCTGAGCCACATATGTAAATTGAAACAGTCTATTAACCACTTTATAGAAAGAAAAAGAATAGTACGCATTCATTTAATAATGTTTTTTACTTAATCCAGTATATCCCAAAAATGCTCACTTCTACATACAGTCAATATTTTAAATAATCATTACTGAGCTATTTCATATTCTTTTTTTCTTACAAAACCTTCAAAATCTGGGTGGTTCTCAACCCAGGACAATTTTGGCAATAGTTTGAAGATGCTTTTGGTTGTCAAAATCTGGGGAAGCCGTGGGTGGAGGCGTGTGTGCTGTTGATACCTGGAGCGTAGAGGCCAGGGCTGCTACTTAACTTTCTACGTGCACAGGACAGCCCCACAACAAAGAATGATCTGGTCCAAAATGTTAGCACAGTCTGTCTTCTACTCACAGCACATCACCATTGGGATTAGTGGCACATCTGATTCTCGGCAGCCACGTGCGGCTGGCAGCTGTCATGTTGGATGGTGCAGCTCGGTAACATACAACATTCACACCTGGAAAAGTCAAGATTATAACAACTTGAGTTTTGGTAAATTTGTATTCCTGCTCATCCCTGAATAATTGGCCAAAATAGTTGTGGCTGGGTCGCCAGTCCCTGGCTGGTCAGACCCTTCTCTAAAGCGACCAGCCCACTCGGAGACCAGGCGTGGGACAGACAGTGAGCCCTGTTGTTCTTTTCTGGGGAGACAATGCTGTGGGCCCTGCTACCTGCCTGACAGGGCCATTGTGGCTCAGGAGAAAAGGGCTTTGTCAGGACAGCAGCCGAGGAGCCTGCAGTTCAATGGGGCCCTTTATCTGCACTGGGGAGATGCTCCCATGCCAGCCCTGGGGGGGCCCAGCCCCCTCCTGGGACAGATGGGGAGCCTGAGGCCCAGCGAGGGTGTGGAAGGCCCTGCAGTAAATCCCAGCACCCTTCACCTCATACTAAGGCCCTAAAACACGAAATTCCCAAAACTCTGAAAAGGCCTGACTCAAAGGCTAGGATAAACTCAGAATTGCCCTTAACCCCAAATGCAGAGGACCCTGAAATGCCCCGGACCCTGAAATTGAATGACTCCACAGATCACAAACACACACACAAATAAATGTATTAAAGAACACACACAGGCATCTTTTGGGCTCTAGGCTCAGCTCTGACAACTGCAATCCTAAACCTCCTTTCTTGTGAGTTAGAGTTGGGCCACTAGAGAAGCCACTAGATCTTAAGTGTTCTACACACACACACACACACACACACACACACACACACCATAATTATGTGAGGTGATAGATGTATTAATTATCTTGATTGTGGTAATCATTTCACAATGCACACCTACATCAAATCTTCACGTTGTACACCTTCAGATACATAACTTTTGTCAATCACACCTCAATAAAGCTGGTAGGGAGGTCAGGGGAGAAATGCCATGTCAGGGCGAATACCTCACGTCTCTTGCCCTGTGTCCTCAGAACAAAGCAACCAAGCTTGAATGCAGGGAGGGTTTGAGAGTTTTCACCACGACCGGATTCAGAGCTGACACTGGAGGACCTGAACTGTCTGAAAGAACAGCAGAAATACTTGTGGAAGACAGAGAGAAGCTTAACTCTTTAACTCCTGAGAGATGAGGTTTAGTAATGCAGCTGTCAGAGATGAGCCCAGATCCCGAGAGACAGATGTGTACTCTTTAATACATTTATTTTTGAATTAACTTGAACTTTATCTTGTCAAATCCTCCCTTCGGATAACATGGTGAATAGATTTTTCCACAATAAAGCATCCTTTCCCAATAGGTCAAGCATCTTGTTTCTCGCCGCTGGGTGTACCAATCCACACTGGCCTCGGATGTTCTCAACCCGCGACACTGGAGGCAGGCCTGGGTGGACTTAATGACCTGAGGACTTGGATGAATCCTGCTGGCAATGCCGTTGCCTTCCCTATTTCTTTCTTTCTTTTTTTTTTCTTTTTGAGTTGGAGTCTCACTCTGTCGCCCTGGCTGGAGAGCAGTGGCATGCTCATGGCCACCCCAGCGTCGACCTGCTGGGCTCTGGCAATCTTTCCACCTCAGCCTTCCGAGTAGCTGGAACTATAGGCGTGAGCGACCATGCCCGGATAATTAACTTTTAAAATTTATTGTAGAGAGGAGGTCATACCAAGTTGCCGGGGCTGGTCGCAAACCCGTGGGCTCAGGCAATCTACTCACCTCGGCCTCCCAAAGTACTGGGATTACAGACTTGAGCCACTGCGCCTGGCATCTCTATTTCTTTTAACTTCTGCCATGCCCATCCTGTCCCCACCCATGGCTCACACATGTGGAAAGGGGCAGAAAGGGGCCGTCTCATTTGACAGATGAGGAAACTGATCCTTATGGAAACTGAACGACTTATTTAAAGTCATCACCTTGTCTCTACAAAAAATAAAAAAAATTATCCAGGCATGGTGGTGTGCGGAGTCCCAGCTACTTGGGAGGCTGAGGCAGAAGGATCGCCTGGGCCCAGGAGATGAAGGCTACGGTGAGCTGTGATGGTGCCACCGCACTCCAGCCTGGGTGACAAGGTGAGACCCCGACTCAAAAAATAAATGATTAAAAAAAAATAAAGTTGTCGGCAAGTTAGGGCAAGTCCTATGTGGGGAGGCCCATCCTTGAAGCCACAGGGAGTCAGCAGAGGGTGGCTAGGTAGACAGGCCTGGAGGCCAGAGCAGCCCTGCTTATGGCTGGCTCCCTTGTTCACCAGTGATGAGACCTTAGAAGCAAGTTCTCTGAGTATTCAAAATATATTTTTCCCCCTATTCTTATGCAAGATGTTGACATGAAGGGAGGCTGGTGACAGGTATATGAGAACTCTCCATACCATTGTTGTAACTTCTATAAGTCTACAATTATTGCATAATAAAAAGTTTTTCTTCGTCTGCAGCATGGAGAGAGCATGGGTACCTACTTCACAGGCAGTATCAATAAGATAATGTCTGTACAGGGTTTAGTACACTATCTGTCCCACACTGAAGACTCAATATATGACTATCTTAAAAGCCACCTCCTCTAGGAAGCTGGTGGCCACTGTCAGAAATGATCTCAACTTTCTTAGTAGCCTCACACCCTCACTGCCCCGAGAGGGAGTTTCTTTCAGTCAAGTATGCTAGGTGTGGCCAGGCATGGTGGCAGCACCTTGGGAGGCCGAGGCAGTAGAATCCCTTGACCCTAAGAGTTCAACCCAGACTGGGCGACAAAGTGAGACCTCGTCTCTACAGAAAAATAAAAATAAATCTGGTACAGTGGTGTGTGCCCGTAGTCCCAGCTACTCAGGAGGCTGAGGTGAGAGGATTGCTTGAGCCCAGGAGTTCAAGGCTGTAGTGAGCTACTATCTCATTGAGTAGCTGGGTGACAGAGTAAGACTCTGTCTCAAAAAATATAAATGAATGAATGAATGAATAAAGCAAAAGCCAGGCAGTTTAGTGTGGTTACTCATAGTGTGAGTTTGATCTTGGCTCTACTATTTCCCCTGTGAGATTCTGGGAAGGTTAGGCAAGCACTTTGTGCCTCAGTTTCCCTTCTGTAAATAATAAATGTACATATGTCAAATTGTTGTTGTGATCATAAATGCACTGAAATTTTTCAGCACTTAGAACTCTGCCTGGATATAGCAAGCACTATGTAAGTGTTTTTATGGCCAGGTCAGTGTTTCCTAACTAGTTTTTTTTACAATTACCCCCAGTAACAAATATATTTTCCATCACATCACCAATTTGAAAATGGTGGTTTGAAAAAGTCTCTAGACTGTTTCTCCCATTAATACATAGAGTTCTTGGGGGACAGGGAAGAGCTGGACTCATTTTGATCTCCAATCACTTCATTTCCATCTTTCATTTAATTTAGCAAGCTCCGATCACCCATTTCATTTGACATACACACTTATTGAGCATTTACTTGGCACTTACTACATACCTGTTAGTCACTAATGCCCAGCACAGATCAGACCTAGGTTGAATGAATGAATAAGGCGGGGAAGAAGGTAGGAGGGTGAAGGGCAGGAGGGAGAAGGAAGGAAGGGGGGAG
>NW_007245952.1:292493-316871 GCF_000164805.1 Carlito syrichta
GGGCCAAGGCTGGGGGTGGGGGCCCGCACGAGGTGGCTCCCGCCCAGCCTCGAAGCTTCTGGGGAAGGAGTCTACCGCTGCGGGAGTGGAGAGGGTGACGGCCGGGAGGCGAGGGGACGGGGCGGGGGGTGGGACGTGGTAACGCGCGCATCTTACCCGGAATAGGCGGCTTGTGTGGTGGTGCGGTTGTGGGTCTGGGGTTTTTTTAGAGTCGGGATCGCGCTCTGTTGCCCTGGCTGGCGTGCCGTGGTGCAGTCGTAGCTCCCTGCAGCCTTCCACTTTTGAGCTCAAGCGAGCCTCCCACCTCAGCCTCCCAAGTGGTTGGCACTGGCCACCAGCCTAATGTTTTCATTTTTATTTTCTAGAGAGAGGGTTTTACTGTGTTGCCCAGACTGTCTTGAACTCCTGGGCTCACATGATCCTCCCGCTTTGGCTTCCCAAGGTGTTGGGATTACAGGTGTGAGCCATTGCTCTGGCCAGTTCTGGGTTGGTTTGTTTGTTTATCAGTTGGAGTCTCACTCTGCCGCCCAGGCTGGAGTGCAGTGGCGCACTTATGGCTCAACTGGGCTCAGGCGATTCTTCTGCCTCAGCCTTCCAAGTAGCTGGAACTACCGGCACGCGCCACCAGGTCCAGCTAATTTTTTTGATTTATTGTAGAGATGAGGTTACCCCATGATGCCCGGGCTGGTCTCGAATTCCTGGGCTCAGGCAACCCCCTCATCTCCGCTTCCCAAAGTGCTGGGATTACAGGCATGAGCTACGGCGCCCAGCCACGTTCTGGGTTTTTAAATGTGTAGTTGCTTCCGATTTTAGAGACAGGCTGGTTGTTTCTCTGTGCCACCGTTAGGACCACTGAAGACAGAGGGAGATGGGCACAGAGACTCACCCCCAAACCCATACACTTCTCTTAGAACAGAAAGAGAAAGAACCTCAGGGAAGGATGAGGGAAGACCCTTGGCTTCCTTGGGTTCTCACCACATACCGGGTAGTTGGCTAGATAATGGAGTGACATGCAGTATCTCAATCCTTGATCAACTCTACAAGGTAGGTAGGTGGTGTTGTTATTTTACTATCCCCATTCTAGAGATGTAGAAACTGAGGCTCTGAAAAAGCTAATAATTTGCTCAAGGTAACACAGTGGGGAAATGGACCATGAAGCCAGGGCTCTTGGATCCTAAAACCCACGACTGTCCTCAGCTCCTTCCTTGGGGTTTGGTCTCGGAAGTGCAGCCTCTTCCCTTCTGCAGTGAAGCTCCCAGCCAGCCTGTTGGGTGTTGTCTGCCTCTGGTTTCCTGACCAACAAGGCAGGCCACGCTCAGCCTCACCCTTTCCCGAGGGCAGAGCCTAGCATATTCTGGAGGAGAACACAAGAGTCATCTGGCCCAACACCCATTCCTCGGCTGAGCACCCTGCTCAGCCTTGGATATCTTTTGGCCATCAGCCACTGCAATGGGAGAACCTGACTCTAAGAGAGTGCTGAGCTCGTGGATGCCTCACAAAGGGCTGCCAAGACCCTTGTAAGTCCTTCAGCTCCGCCTGCTGAAGGTGCATCTTCAGGGGGCAGGGGAGGGGCGTGAGAAGGATCTGGCCTTCCTCTCAGCAGTCGCCTTCCTCAGCCCACGACTTCCCAGGCTGGCTCATTTCCTGGGCTCTGGGAACTCCCAGATTCGGCTCTTGGGCAAGGAGGCCTGACTGGTGAAACAGGAGTGAGCAGCGCCAAACAGGTCTGATATGACAGAGGCTTCTTGCCTGCCTTTCTTGATTGTGACACAGGTGTTGGAAAGAGAGAGCTGCCACTGCAGAAGACACATGGGTGTCCCCTGGTGGGTTTCAGAGCCAACTCTACCACCAGCAAGCCCTTCCCCTTCTCAGGGACTCAGTTTCCCCAGCTGAAAGTAAGAGGGTTAGACTGCTTTCCAAGGGCTCTTTCAGCCCTCATATTCATGGTTCTATGTCATGGAAGAAAAGTCCACACTGACCTTAGTCCGTTCCACCAAGATGTCACCCTGTGCTGCACATGTGCTGATGCCATGTCATCTCAGGCCTGGAATAGGCTCATGGACTCCCCAGTCTCGCTCCCTCCTCCTATCAGGGGCCTTTCACTGCCTCTCATTGAAGCTTAGGGACACGCAGGTGATGAAGCTTCCAAGAGACTGGGAGGGGACTCCTGTGGAGGGCAGGAGAGCTGCCTGAGCTCAGACTCTGCGGCCCTTCCAGGCACTAGCTGGGAGCTCTAGCTTGGTGCAGGGGTGGGGGGGGAAGTGCTTGGTCCAGTCTCACATCCTTGGACAGGAGCCTGGGCCTTTGTGACACACGGCCTGAAAAAAAGAAAGATTTGGACAAGTCACTGAACTTATCAGGGCCTCAATTTCTTCAACTAAAGGCTTGGAGGTGATCATTGGCATCTGTTTTCAAGGCTTCTGCTCAAGGCCACAGGTTCAAATGCCTGCAGACGCCAAGCACATGGCGGAAGGGCAACAATACCCAGCTGCTGGCAGTAGTTGCTCGTAAGGCAAGTGGGTCTTCTAATTTTTTTTTTGAGTTGGAGTCTCACTCTGTCGCCCAGACTGGAGTGCAGTGGCCACTCCCGGCCACCGCAGCCTCGACCTGCTGGGCTCCGGCGATCCTTCTGCCTCAACCCTCCAAGTAGCTGGAATTACAGGCATGCGCTACCACACCCAGCTGATTTTTGATTTATTGTAGAGATGAGGTCTCACTGCCCAGACGGATCTCAAACCCATGGGCTCAGGCAATCCACTCACCTCAGCCTCCCAAAGCACTGGGATTACAGGTTGAGCCATTGACCCCAGCCCGGGTCTTCTAATTTTTAAGTAGAGTCTCTAATCTGAATTTCCAAGGGAACTCTCCCAATTTTTAAATGTTTCATATTTTCAAATACCTCTTAGGGCCAGATGTGGTGACTCATGCCTGTAACCCCAGTGCTTTGGGAAACCAATGCAGGAGGATTGCTTGAGGCCAGGAATTCAAGACCAACCTGGGCAACATCGCAAGGCCCCATCTCTACAAAAACAAAAAACAAAAAAAAAACTAGCCAGGTGTGGTAATGCACACCTATAGTCCCAGCTACTTGAGAGACTAAGGCAGGAAGACTGCCTGAGGCCAGGAGTTTGAGACCAGCCTGGGCAATATAGTGAGACCCCATCTCTAAAAAAAAAAAAAAAAAAGAGAGAGAGAAAAGAAACCAAAAAACCTCTTAGAGGCCCAATGGAGCCCAGCCCTCTTCCCTTGCTGCTGCTTTATTAGGGTATGTGGTGGGTAAGAGTGTGGGCTTGGAGTTCGATTCTCACTTCATTACTTACCACCAATACAGATTTGGACAAGTCACTGAACTTATCAGGGCCTCAGTTTCTTCATCTAAAGCCTTGGAGGTGATCATTGGCATCTGTTTTCAAGTGGTTGTCAGCAACCCTCATGGAAAACCCCAGAACACAGGATATGAGAGTGGCAGCACTGGGGAATTGTGGCTACTTGTGGCACTGTTTTCTTGAATGTGCGTCGTTCTTCTGCCTGAGGCTCCACTCTTGTGCCCAGGTTTGTCCTTGCCATCCTGATGTTTGTCCCAGCAGGGCAAGCCAGGGTGGGATGGCCCTCGGGCTGATTCAGACTTGGGGACTCTAGGACTTGGAGAACCTACAAAACCAAGTCTGTGTGAGGTGACGGGACACAGGTCCCTTCGTAGCCACTGGCCACAGCACAGAGGTCTCAGAAGTGAGGCCTGAGAAAGGTCAGTCCCGCCAGACAGGGGGCTCCACTTGGTCATCTCATCTCGAAGGGCCTTGTGGACTCCCCAGTCTCGCTACCTCCTCCTATCAGTGGCCTCCCATTGCAGCTGGAGCGTAGGGAGACGCAGGTGATGAGTCCTCCGGGAGAGAGAGAGGCCCTGGGGGAATCATGACCTCTGGGAGGCCTATACACCCAGAGGCTGGGAGGGGGTTCCTGTGGAAGACAGGAGATTGGACTCGATGATACCTGGGAGCCTGATGTGTGGGCCATACATGTAACCTTAGTGGTCATACACTGGGGTTCTGGAGTCAGAGTCAGATGGCCTGTGTGTCCTTCAGCAGTGACCTGGTCTCTCCTGCCTCCCTGTCCACGTTCGTGAAATGGGATTAAAGACATCACTATGACACGTGGCTGTGAAAGTATGATAAGGTCATGCAAATAAAGCCTCTGTCTGGACTGAGGGCTCAGTAGACATTCATTATTAGGAGTGGGGGGGTGATGTGGGGTGTAGCCGTTGTAGCGGCATCCAAAAAGTGGTCCATTCCAGTGTTTTCCTTTTGTCTTTCTTTCCTTTTTTGATTCAGAGTCTTGCTCTACCACCCAGGCTGGAGTGCAGTGGCTCGCTCATGGCCACCATAGCCTCGACCTGCTGGGCTCAGGTGATCCTTACGCCTCGGCCTTCCAAGTAACTGGAACCACAGGCATGTTCCACCACGCCCGACTAATTTTTTGGTTTATTGTATAGACAAGGTCTCACCAAGTTACCCAGGCTGGTCTCGAGCCCCTGAGCTCAGGCAATCCTCTCACCTCCACCTCCCAGCGTGCTGGGATTACAGGCTTGAGCCACTGTACCTAGCTCCATTCCAATGCTTTTAAAGTGTACACATGTCCCTGTCATGACTGTCTCCCCATGGTCTTCCCGTCCAGGTTCCCTGATCAACCTCTACTGCTCCTCCCAGCAAGTCCTGTGCCAGATCGTTGGTGACCTCAGCCCTGAGGTGCCCAGGAATGCTACTCTTGAGAGCTGGCAGGAGAGGATCCGGCGGAACTATGGCTTTTACATCGGCCTGGGCCTGGCCTTCCTGTCCAGCTTCCTCATCGGCTGTAGCGTATCCTCAAGAAGAAAGGCCTCCTGCGTCTCGTGGCTACGGGAGCCACTCGGGCCGGTAGGCTCCTGGGGGTGGGAGAAGGCTCAGCTGCCCTCACAGGGGCAATAGGATGGGACGTGTGAGCTGCAGCCTCAGGAGGGTACAAGAGACTCACTGTCGACCCCTTTAGGAATCCTGCCTGCTCCCAGGAGCCCTTCTTTTACAAACCGGTGCTTCCTGAGAACTTCCTGGTGTGGTCATTAGAGAGAAGATAGGGACAAGTCTCAGGAACAAGACCCAGATACTGCAGGTCTAGTCCTTGTTTGTTTGTTTGTTTGTTTGTTTGGGTTGGAGTCTCACTCTGTTGCCCAGGCTGGAGTACAGTGGCACACTCACGGCCTCCCCAGCGTCAACCTGCTGGGCTTCCGGTGATCCTTCTGCCTCAGCCTTCTAAGTTGCCAGAACTACAAGCGTGTGCTACCGGTCCCAACTAATTTTTTGATTTAGTGTAGAGACGAGGTCTCGCCAAGTTGCCTGGGCTGGTCTCAAACCCATAGGCACAGGCAATCTACTCGCCTTGGCCTCCCAAAGTGCTGGGATGACAGGCTGAGCCACCGAGCTCAGGCCTAGTCCTGATTTTGCTTTACCAGCTACATCATCACAGGCAAGTCACAACTTCTCTGTGAAATGAAAATGCACACACCTCTGTCCAGAACAATGTCAGACGCTGGTGTGCTCTCGCTTATTATCTGGCTGAGCTCCCTTATGGGCTACAAAAGAATTACTGAGCCCTGACCACAAGGGATTTGCTTGTTTGGAAAATAAGAAGTGTATTGGCCTGGTGCGGTGGCTCAAGCCTATAATTCCAGTACTTTGGGAGGCCAAGGCTGGAGGATTGCTTGAGGCCAGGAGTTTGAGACTAACCTGGGAAACATAACAAGACCTTGTCTCTACAAAAAATTTAAAAAATATTAGCTGGGCATGGTGGCATATGCCTATAATGCCAGCTACTTGGGAGGCTGAGACAGGAGGAATACTTGAGCCCAGGAGATCAAGGCTGCTGTGAGCTATGATTGCACCACTGCATTCCAGCCTGAGAAATAGAGTGAGACTCTGTCTCCAAAAAAAAAAAAAAAAAATGTATCCATGAAAAAATTTTTTGTTTATTTGCTTTTTGAGTTGGAGTCTCACTCTGTTTCCCAGGCTGGAGTACAGTGGCATGTTCACGGCCACCACAGCCTCGACTCAGGTGATCCTTCTGCCTCAGCTTTCCACGTAGCTGGAACTACAGGCATGCGCCACCACGACCAGATAATTTTTTTGATTTATTGTAGAGATGAGGTCTCACCAAGTTGCCCACGCTGGTCTCGAACCCCTGGGCTCAGGCAATCTTCTCACCTCGGCCTCCCAAAGTGCTGGGATTACAGGCTTGAGCCACTGGGCCCCAGTAGGAAATCTTATAAAGGAACATGCATAGCCCAGACTTGGGGTCTGGGGGAAGCTTTCTCTAAGAAGCGATTTCTAAACTGAGACCCAAATGGTGAGCAGACAGCAAGGCAAAGGGGAGAAGAGGAAGACATAGTATTCCAGGTAGAGGGAACAGCAGGTGCCAAGGCTCAGAGGCGAGAGACCTCTGTCAGAAATTGACATCAGGGTAGCTGGAGCAGGGAGGGGTGCAAGGTGATGTCAGGGCAGCTCATGAAGGGTCTTGGAAACGGGGCCACAGAGCTTGAGTGCAATTGAGTGACTAAGATTTTAGGCAGGGGAGGGACACAGGTAGAATTGATTTGAAAAGATCGCTGGTTGCTGAGTGAAGAGTGAGTTTGGGGACAAGGCTGGAGACTGGGAGACCAGTGAGGTGAGTGAGAGGACAGGACTTGGTCTTGGAAGGTGGTCATGGGAATGGAGGCAAGTGGTGAATTCTAAAGAGAGATTTTCTTTTCTTTTCTTTTTTTTTTTTGAGTCAGTCTCTCACTCTGATGCCCAGGCTGGAGTGCAGTGACACAGTCAAGGCTCACTACAACCTTGACCTCCTGGACTTAGGTGATCCTCTCACCTCAACCTCTCTCTCCACATCCTTGAGTAGCTAGGGCTGCAGGTGAGCAACACCACGCCCAGGTCATCTTAAAATTTTTTTGTAGAGGCGAGGTCTCACTTTGTTATCTGGGTTGGTCTTGAACTCCTGGGCTGAAGTGATCTTCCCGCCTTGGCCTTCCAAAGTACTGGGATTACAGGCATTAGCCACTGTGCTCAGCCATAGAGAGAGCTTTTGAAGGTAGCATTTACTGGCTTTGATGTTGACTGGCTTCGTGGGAAGGGTGAGAAGAAGAATCAATAATAGCTCAGGTTTTTGTTGTTGTTGTTGTTGTTCCTTTGGTTGGTTTTTTGAGTCAGAGTCTCACTCTGTCGCCCAGGCTGAAGTGCAGTAGCATGCTCATGGCTACTGCAGCCTTGACTTGCTGGACTCAGGGGATCCTTCCGCCTCAGCCTTCCAAGTAGCTGGGACTACAGGCGCGGGCCACCACAACCAGATAATTGTTTTATCTATTGTAGAGATGAGGGCTTGCCAAGTGGCCCAGGCTGGCCTCGAGCTCCTGCCTCAGGCAATCCTCTCACCTCAGCCTCCCAAAGTGCTGAGATTACAGGTGTGAGCCACTGCACCCAGATGATGACTCAGGTTTTGACATGAGCAGTGGGAGAGATGACGGTGCTGTTTCCTGAGATGTCGATTGCAGAAAGAGGACAGGTTTATGGGAAATGATGTGTTCGGTCTGGGCATGTTTAGTATAATGTT
The DNA here is from genome assembly GCF_000164805.1 of Carlito syrichta. Taxonomy (NCBI): domain Eukaryota; kingdom Metazoa; phylum Chordata; class Mammalia; order Primates; family Tarsiidae; genus Carlito; species Carlito syrichta. The sequence continues at coordinate 300,120 of NW_007245952.1, forward strand.
TCTGTGGGACAATGGTGCTTTGAAAGCAGATCTTTGGGGTTCCGATTCTGGCTCCTCAACTCCTGGTGATATGATCTTGGGCAAGAAAATGACTTTTTCTGTGCCTCATCAATAAAATGAGGATACGAATAGTATCAGCCTCAAGGGTTATAAGAAAAGACAGTGTGTTTAGAAAGATGCCCAGCACAGAGGAAGCACTAGTGTTGGTGTTAGTGACATTTAAGTGGGAGAGTCCTGCAGACAGTCAGACACACTGGTTTAGAGGCCCATGTGCGCGCTAGCATCAAGACTGTGAGGTACAAGGGTGTCGTCGGGAGCAGTGGTCATTGCTGCTTCATCTGTCATTTGTAGACAAGAGTTTGAAAGGCCAGAGACCTCCCAAAGTGCCAGGAACATTTCTCAGGAGAGAACAGGGGAGTTACCATGGACCCTGCAGAAAGACGATTTCCTTGGAATCCATTTTTTCCACCACTCCATTCTTTTAGTACCTTCTGTGATTTCAACTCTGGGGTAAAATGATCTCAGAGTTGTTGTTGTTGTTGTTTTAATTTTAGATTTGGGGGCACGTGTGCAGGTTTGTCACGTGGGCATATTGTGTGATGGTGAAGGTTGGGGTTCTATTGAACCTGTCACCCAAATAGTAAGCATGGTACCCAATAGGTCATTTTTTGACCCCCACCCTCCTCTTAGAGTCCCCAGTGTCTGCTGTCCCCAACTTATGTCTATGCCTGCCCAGTGATGAGCTTCCACTTACAAGTGAGAACGTGCGGTGTTTGGTTTTCTGTTTCTATGTAAATTCGCTTAGAGCAATGACCTCCAGCTGCATCCACATTTCTACCACTCAGAGTTCTTAACATGCAGGGGAAACTCTGATGGAACTGATGAAAGCAGACCTTCTTCCTGGAAGAGTGAACATCCAAATAGCAATATACAATTTTTGGATTTTCACAGAACTATCTCAAATACATCTCCCGTTATCACCCATACCATCACCATCACCATCCTCGTTGCTAATACCATTGAGTGCTGACCATGGGCCAGGCTGTGAACAAAGCAGACACAATTCCTGGCTCTGTGGAGCTTCCATTTTAGTGGGGCAATGCTAGAAAATAAGCAAATCAACTCAAACTCTAAGTGATAGTGCCACGAGGGAGAAGAACTGGGTGTCATGAAGGAGAACCCAAGCAGAGGTGATAATGTCAGGGGGTCAGAGAGGGCATCATAGGGAAGCAGCATCCACAGGGGCATCTGTAAAGGGGGTGCAGACCTAGGGAAATACTAGTAGGAAGAGTCTTCTGGACACAGGGAGAAGTATGCGCAAAGGACTTGAGGCAGGAAAGAGTTAATCACTCTTGAAAAACTAAGAGAAAGAAAAGAGTGACAGGAGATGCATGTAGACCGGGGAGCAGGGCCAGGACTTTGACGATTGGGTCTTCCTCCTAAGAGCTGTGGGAAACCACTGGTCAGCCCTAAGCTGGGGAGTTGCACATTCTGATGAATGTGCTTAAAAGACTCCTGGCTACCAGGAAAGAAATGGCTTATTGAAAGATTAAGACTAGAACCCTGAAAAAGGCTGTGGCCTCATCCTGGACCGGAGATGAACCTGCCTTGTTGTAGGGGTGGCAGTGGAGTGGACATGTGTGGGATGCTTCTTGCAGGCAGAGTCAGAAGATCAGCCTGGATGCAGACAGAGAGGGAGGAAGAGGAGCCCAAAAGCAAGTCCCTGGCTAATGTTATTGAGTTGACCGTGTGCCAGGCTTTGAACAAAGAAGGTACAATGTCTGGCTTTGCAGAGCTTCCATTTTAGTGGGGAGATGCCAGAGCATAAGCAAACCAACACTCGTAAAGGATAGTGCCATGAGGGAAAAGAGCGGTGTTATGAAAGAACAGATCAGGAATGGAGACCCCAGAATTGGAACCCCAATGGTCTGCTTCCAAAGTGCAAATAAGTTTCTGGCATAAACCTGGCAGTTCCATGTCCTGAGTTTCATCCGATGGGTGGGCGGAGAGCATGTGAAAGCAGGAGTTCCATTTAGGACAGTGATGGAGAGGCCAGGGAGACATCTGAGAGATGTTATGTAAGCAGTGGATCAACAGCTGAGCTCAGAAGAAGAAAGGCCCTGTCTACCGATGTGAAATAGGGACGCCATATATAGATGGTATCTAAAACTTTGGGGCCAGGCGAGGCAGCTTACTCCTGTAATCCCAGTACTTTGGGAGGTTGAGACTGGGACAAAGGAATTGCTTGGACCCAGGAGTTTGGGACCTGCCTGGGTAATGTGGCAAGACCTCATCTCTACAATAAATTAAAAAATTTGCCAGGTATGGTAGTGCATGTCTATAGTCCCAGCTACTTGGGAGGCTAAGGTGGAAGGATCACCTGAGCCCAGCAGGTTGAGGCTGCGGTAGCTGTGATTGTGCCACTGCACTCCAGCCTGGGCAACAGAGTGAACTCCAACTCAAACAAAACAAAACAAAACAAAAAACTTTGGGAATGAATGAACTCACCCAGGAGAGACCCCAGAACCAAGCCACGAGGAAGGCCTAGAAAGCCCAGAGCGTGAAGGCAGAGTTAGGAAAGGGGCCTGAGAACGCGTGACCAAGTTGTCCCTAACTCTGTGTCCATTCCCTCTACAGTGGACGGAGGCTATGGCTACCTGAAGGACGTGATGTGGTGGGCAGGATTTCTCACCAGTAAGTGAATTCTAGGCTACTAATAACAGTAGCCAATGGATGGCAGAGATGGAGATGGGGGGGTGAAGCCGGGGGGGGTGCATTTTTGTCTGCACTGTGGAAATTAGGACATCTTGACAGCCTTTGCTGGTAGAATGTTTTTTCTTGATCTTGAAGTCAGTCTACATTCATGAAGTGTCTACTCTCAGAGAGGAACCCAGAGAGGTTTATACAGAGCTTATACGATGTTTGTACAATAAAGGCGTATTTTCTCAACCTCCCTGAAACCTCGGGCGATGATACCACTGCCTGTTGGCAGTGGACCAGGACTCCTAAGCCAGCTCCTTTATTCCCCAGGAAATTAATTTGTTAGCCCCCTTGGAATATAGCTGGTCTGCCTCTTAAGGTTTGCCCCAATTTATATACCCATACATTTCTCCACTTTCCACCCTGCCCTCTCTGACTGTCAAACCCTAACTTTTTAGGTGGATAATGATCCAGGCTTCTTTTTTAGTCCTCTGTGTCAGGTTTTAGCACCTGTCTTGGGGGAGCCATCACTGTCATCACCTGCTTTTGAAGAGGACCCCCAGGCTGTTCTCTCCCATCAGAGAGACAGAAAAGGCACTTGCAGGAGTTTGCAAGCTGGTAACTCAGATGGGGAGGATTTAAGCCCCTTGGAATGTCAGACTTTTCTAACAACCTGCCTGTTGATCTAGATTGTCCATAGTTCTGCTGGGAAAGAGGGTCCATAGACCAACTGGTACCTGGAAAGCTCATAAATGTAACTGTTCATCTGATAACGCTTTCTAAAACTTAACTATAGTCTAAGGCTGGGTATAGTAGTTCAAGTCTGTAATCCCAATACTTTGGGACCTGAGGCAGGAGGATCACTTGAGGCCAGGAATTCAAGACCACCCTGGGGACCTATCAAGACCCCTACTCTATCATTTGTAAGAAAAAAATTAAAGATATAGCTCAAAAATATTGGCAACCCGTGAGGCAAACTTAACCGGGCTTGGACTAGAAGCCTAGAGACCTGAAAAACAGGAGGGCTTCTACCCACAAGCGTATCATGTGACCTTAAGTGCTGGGCCTTAGTTTCACCATCTTAAAAAGGAAGGATTTGGTCAGGATACTCTGGGACTGACCTGCTAATCAGACTGTCCTGGAATCGCACGTAAGGATCAGGATTTTGGGGAATGCTGGTCTGGGATTCTAGGGCTGGTGAAGCCCTGAATGAAGCCACTCCACCAGCTTCGTCTGGCGTGGAGATGGTGCCTCTGCACCACGCTAGCCTCGCTTCTCCCTTCATTTCCTAGTGGCTGCAGGAGAAGTCGCCAACTTCGGGGCCTACGCATTTGCACCTGCAACCGTCATCACACCCCTGGGAGCGTTGAGTGTCCTCATAAGGTTGTTGTCCCCTCTCTAGCTGTCTTTGGCACCCTCTTGTTTTCAATTTGTCAAGGCCTGGAATTGTCAAATGGGGTCAACTGCCACTTGGCCATTAGGAACCCGGGTAGGTCCCAGCCCCAAGAGGCAGTATGCTGCTCAGAGCTCTGGCTCCTGAAAATGGTTCCTGCTACTTTCCCAGCATCCCCTGGACTGACTGGGGGATACAGGGGCAGGCCAAGCCCAAACCAGTTGGGAAGACTTCCGCCGCCAGCAGGCTGAGTGTCTCATGTCAATACTTTGGTGCCCCAATGGAAGAACATACAGGGACACGAGCCCGAGATGAACATTATCTGAGTTCTGATCCTTGCTCTACCACTCTATGGTAGTTTTGTTACCATAGTCAAAGTCACTTAACCACTCGAAGCCTGAGTTTCCCCATCTGCAAAATAAGGATGCGAATAATACCTATCTGGAGGTGTTGTTCCAAGGACTAAATGAGATAACTTAGCACAGAATGGCTATCAGGTGTTAGGGATTTACTATCTGCTGAACTTTCTAATGTATCCCATGTATTAGCTCATTTATTCCTCATGGCATCCCTACCTGAGGCCAAGAGAGGTGAAGCAACTCAACCACGGTCATCAGGTTCGAAGTGGCCAGGTCAGGATGCCATCCAGGCAGTCTAATTCCAGAGCCAGGGAACTTAACCACTATGCCATGTTGCCTCTCAAGGAAACACTAAAAATGTCTGATAGTTTTCAAACTAATGGATACTAAATGTGTGTCCTTCCTTGGGCGGGGAGAGGGAGTTGATGTCTGAGCATCATTTGAAGAAGCTCTGATCGTTGGCCTAACCATGGAATGCTGGTAAACTCCAACTGACCACAGCCAGTATCCATAATTTCTTCTGTTTTGTTTAACTGTCTTGATGACACTTTTGCGACATTTAAATGGTCAAAAAACAAACAGGGCCACAACTCAATGCACGACAGGCCTAGCTAATTTTGCAGCTGATGGAGCTGCGATACCACTATCACATATCTGGTGAGTTTGCAAATTCCCACCCCTGGGAAGCTGGGAGAAGCATGGTACCGTTCAGTGTGTGGTTCCTCTTGTGAGAAGGTCTCTTGGATATTGTGGGCAAAGTGACTTTGGCAGTTTTAGAGGAGAAAGACACTGGAATTCGGGTATCAATCCCCTTTTTCCCAACAGCTTGAACCAGGATTTCGAGACTGATGGGGTCTTGGGACAACCAATAGATTTTACTTTAATTTTTAACAGATTTTGCCACCTTTATAAAGAAACAGAAACATGCCCCAGTGATCACACCTGACTCGCCCAGTTTCCCTCCCTTCCTCTCTTACCTCAGCTGGCTTATCTAGAGAATGTGAAGGGAACAGAAAGCATGTCACCAAGGAACAGAAGGAACTGAAGTTGTTTTGCCCCAAAATTGAAGACTCAGGGAAGTTACTTGGATCCTCTTCAATGAGGTGTAGAGGAAAACCAGCTCAGCTTTATAGTTAGAAAGAACATGAGCTCAAATTCTGATTCAACTACTTGCCAGTCATTTGACCTTGCCAAGTCGTTTTAACTTCAATGAGACTCAGTTGTCTCCTCTGTAAAGTGGAGGTAGGATATTTTACTTTGCAGAGTTGTGCGATGATGGCCAGGTGTGGTGGCTCACACCTGCAATCCCAGCACTTTGGGAGGCCAATGTGGGAGAATCACTTGAGGCCAGGAGTTCAAGACCAGCCTGGCAACAGAGTGAGGCCTGCCCCCCCCACCCCCACGAAAAAAAATTTTTTAAGGACTTGTGAGATGTTAATGGGATAAAAAAATTCCTAGCTGTCTGTGGTAGGTAATATATACCCAAGGCATAATGCTTATGATTGTCACTGCAATCAGTTATACTGGCATATACAAAGAGAGTAAGGAAGGTATTTGTTCTGAATGACCCAAGGAACAGAAATGGGACAAGGAGAGGAAATTATTAGGAGATATATTTTAATCTATAATTACAGCAAACTTATTTAGCTTATGAAGGGGTGAGCTCCCTGAGTGCTAAAAAATGGATGTGTTCATTGGGCAGGAAGTCAGCCAAAAGTGTTTTGAAGGAGTCTTCCAATTCTTTTGCTTGGGAATACTATAAAATGAAAGAAATCCATTTCTATTCCTCCAGCAAACAGTGTAACCCTCTCAGATGTGAGTTTCTATGTCAGACTTTTTTTTTGAGGGTCTAGGAAGGCTGCCCCATGAGGAAGTAGTGAGCTCTGACCCGCTGTTGTCCATGAGTTTTTCTTCGGGAAGCAGGGACAGGCCTGGCCACTGTACTCCCTGTCTCCAATTTCTGTGTGCAGTGCCGTCCTGTCCTCGTATTTCCTGGGAGAGAATCTGAACCTGCTGGGGAAGTTGGGCTGTGTGATCTGTGTGGCTGGAAGCACCGTGATGGTGATACACGCCCCCGAGGAAGAGAAGATCACAACTATCATGCAGATGGCTTCCAAGATGAAGGACACAGGTGGGCTCCAGGCACCTGGGGGACAGGAAAACGGCTGGGGGATGAACCTGGTGAAAGGTCCGGTTGGGGTCTGACCATTTCATAAGTGCTGCCACCTAGCGGAGAGGGCGGGATAAAGAAAGAAAGAAAGTTGGTGGGCTGGTACTCATTAGCAAGGCTCCCTTAAGGCTTCCTGGCTTTAATTGGTGGGGGCAGTGGCTCACCCCTGTAATCCCAGCACTTTGGGAGGCCAAGGTGGGAGGGAGGATTGCTTGAGTCCAAGAGTTTGAGACCAACCTGGGCAGCATAGCAAGAGCTCACCTCTACAAAAAAATTTTAAAAATTAGGCAGACGTGGTGGCTCATGCCTGTAGTTCCAGCTACTCGAAAGGCTGAGGTGGAAGGATTGCCTGAGCCTAGCAGGTTGAGATTGCAGTGGCCGTGAACGTGCCATTGCACTCCAGCCTGGACAACAGAGTGAGACTCCAGTTCAAAAATGCAGAGATGGGAACTTGCATGTTGCCCAGGTTGGTCTCAAACTCCTGGGCTCAAGCAATCCTCTCACCTTGGCCTTCCAAAGTGCTGGGATTACAGGCATGAGCCACTGTGCCTGGCTGTTGTTGGCCAACTTTTCAAAATGAGGTCTTGGGGATTTAATGACTTACCCAAGCTATTGAAAAGTCATGAAGCTGAAACTAGTCCCTGCGTCTGTCTGGCTGTAGAGCTCACGATCTAAATGCCACCTCCCTTGCCATGGATGCAGGCCCTCGATGCTGACCCCCTGCAGATGGGTGATGTCTCTCCTCTCCTCCCGCAGGGTACATCGTGTTTTCTGTGCTTCTGCTGGTGTTCTGCCTCATCCTCATATTCATTGTCGCCCCTCGTTACGGGCAGAGGAATATCCTCATCTATATCATCATCTGCTCCGTGATCGGGGCCTTCTCGGTGGCGGCCGTCAAGGGTTTGGGTATCACCATCAAGAACTTCTTCCAAGGGCTGCCAGTGGTACGGCATCCCCTGCCCTACATCCTGTCCCTCATCCTGGCACTCTCCCTGAGCACTCAGGTCAATTTCCTCAACAGGGCACTGGACATCTTTAACACCTCGCTGGTGTTCCCCATCTACTACGTGTTCTTTACCACGGTGGTTGTCACCTCCTCCATCATTCTCTTCAAGGAGTGGTATAGTATGTCGGCCGTGGACATTGCAGGCACACTCTCCGGCTTCGTCACAGTCATCCTGGGTGTGTTCATGCTGCATGCCTTCAAGGACTTGGATATCAGCTGGGCCAACCTTCCCCACATGCACAAAAGCCCGCCCCCAGCTCCTGCCCCAGAGCCCACCGTCATTAGACTGGAAGACAAGAACGTCCTGGTAGACAATATAGAGCTTGCCAGCACCCCGTCGCCAGAAGAGAAGCCGAAAGTATTTATAATCCATTCTTAAACTTGGAATATGAGAGGAGGAGGAGCTTGATGGCACAGCTGGACCACCCAGTTTCAAAACCACCCAGTTATTTTCGGCTGTGACCAATGGGCTCCCTTCTCTCGTGATAGTCATGTATACCTCATCGCTGTTTTCAGGAGAAAAGTCTCTACAGAGCTGCCTGGAGACACAGCCTCAGTGACCAAATACCCTAGTTTTTGCTGGTGCTGAAAGATCCCCTGGACCTCCTGTCTCCTCTGTTCCCTTGGTGCCATCTCTATGTTGTGAAAAAGAATTTGACCCACTGAATGTAGTACAGTCCAAGAACTTCCCTGAGATACTGGCTGTCAGGAATTCCTTCACACCAGTTCCCCACCTGAGACGGAATCTCCATTTCTTAGCCCCAGAATGAAATAGAGCAGGCTCCCAGAGGCCCGGGGAGCAAAGTGCCTTCCAGAGCTGACAAGGACACAAGTGACATAAAACGTCTGTTGCTTTTGCCACTTCCTCTTTGGAGACAGAAGCAAGACCTCGGCCGACCTCCTTACTGTGAAAGCCACCTGGTGTCTCAGGGACAGATTTCAACCAACCCATTCCCTGGGCCCCCCAGCCTGGTGGTCAGCATTTTGGGGTTCACCAAGTCCTCTTCACCCCACCCCTTCCCTCTGTATGCACGTCGAAGACTCAGTCCGGAGACATTCAGGCAGTGATGTTAGAACTCAGAACGGCAACAACAAAAGTTGCTGCATAGCCAGCCTCTGCTGGCAAATCCAGGGCTTCATCTTGCCTTTTCTGGAAAAAGACCAGCAATTGCACTGCTCTTCAAAGTGACCTGCCTGTTGAGCTAGAATATGGTAGAATGCGCTTTCATTTTCCTCAAGAAGTCAAGCCAAATGTGATCTGGGGAGGTGAGAGAGTGAGGAGCAGAGTCGGGATTTGGCAGAAAGCAGTTGCAGCCTCTCCGGAAACCAGGGACCGCCTTTGGTGTTCACTCTGGTGCTCAACAGGGAACGTAGGAGAGAAAGGCTTTGGGGCAGTTTCTGGGCTGCAGCCTTAAAGGCTTGGCCAGCAGGATCAGTTTTGAATCTCAGTGACTGAGTGGGGTGCAGGCTTGGCACGGGGTGTGTTCTGGCTGTTTGACCAGATCCCTAAACCTCTGATGAGCTGCACACACTGGGAAGCAGCAGGCCGTGTCTGCTCCAACACCACCTGTGATGGGGAGTGCCTTTGTCCCTCACGTTTGGCCAGAGGTATCCACGGACTAGAGCAGCTGGAGACGCAGTGGATGCCCCTCCTTTTCCGTCTCCTTTCTAGCTGCAAGAGTGTAGGGGTCAGAAGGACCGTAGCGGGGGAGGGTGGGGATCCAGTGTATCCAGAAATAGGAAGACTTGTTCCTTAGCACCCACGTGGGCACAGAGCTCCTCCACCCTCATGACTCCCTACCTGCACCATGTCTTTACACCTTGCCCCAAGTGTAGCCCAGACAAGCCCTGCTGACCTTGGAGTGCCAGGCTCGGCTATCAACACACTTCTGCACCTCCTGCCTCAGACCCCCGTTTGTAATGAACATGGGTTTCTGTAACCGAAATCAGGGCAACCGCTGGATGCTGAGACTGGCAGTACACTGAGGGCCCCGAGTGTGTGGTCTGCCCAGTTAAGAATAAAGACTTTGACATATATTTACTTGATATTTGTGTCTTGACCTTCGTTGAGCGTGGAGTTGGTGAATCGACTTCCAATGGTCCCCAATATCTGAATGAGTGTCCCTCCCAGTTACTCCCTCGCTAGAAAGGGAAAGGTTGTTTTTGGAATAGAGTCCGTGGAGACCACTCATTCTTAGTTAACGCCTGAGCCCTTGCCAGGCCCCAGACATAGTCAGTACTTTCCATCTACCATGAATTCTCTCTTTACCTCCTCACAAATCCCAACGTAGATATGTTTTATTCCCATTTAGAGATAAGGAAAGGAACTTAAGTTAAATAGTTGCCCAAGGTCACGCAGCCAGGAAGAGTCAAAGTTGCTCTCTGGTTCTGAGTCAAGTATTAACCACCAGGCACAGTGTGTCCAGAAGACTAACCTTGTTCCTGTTGCATAATCTGATGCTAGTTTGTTCATGTATCTCCTTGTGGTCTGTGTTCTCTTCCCACATGGCTATAAGCTCTGTGAGATTTGGCCTTGACTTACTGCCTGTCCTCAGTGACCTGCACATAGTTGGCACTCAAAAAGATCTGCTGAATGAAGAACAGTACTACAGTCCTTCCTTGCCCAAACCCTGTCGAAGACCAGCTCTCAGCACAGGGCAGATCCTAACAGAACCCTGGCTCGTTAAACAGAGCGACTTAAAACGGACATAGGTAGCAGTTTCAGAGCTTGTAGCCTGCGCCAGGTACAATTGTGTGTTTTCACATAGAGCACATCATTGGCGATCGCACTTTTGAGGTAGGTATCAGTCCTATTTGTGTAGCGAAAAGAGACTCTGGGTTCTGGAACCTATCTAGGCGCACACATCTAGGAAGGAGCAGATTCAACCTGGACTTGAATCCAGGTCTTCCAACCAGGCTTTCTGCATTATGCTGCTGACCAGCAGATGACCTCAGCCCAGAGACTGGCCAAGAGAGTGGACAGATGCCTGTGAGACAGGCAGGGAATTTTGGGTGGAGGTCAGTTTCAGGGACAGGCATGTGAGTGGTGAAAGCACTTGTGTTTAGATGCCTCTAGTACCCTTAGACACCTGCAGAACCACGAGAGGTTAGAAAAGTATAATCAGGCGTCAAGGATCCCCTCCAGGGTTTTTGTGAAGTCTTAAAGAGATCATACATATTTTAAAAAGTGACCTGCAGTGCCTCGCATGTGTTAAGTAGAGTTGTAGCTTGGTATCCACAGGGTACTTGTTCCAGGACCCCCTCAGATACCCAAATCCATGCTCATGTCTCATATAAAATGGTGGACTTACACAGAATCTGCATTTGCCAGTATACATCATCTCTAGGTTCTTATAATACCGAATACAATGTAAATAGCTGTTATACTATATTGTAATTTGTATCATTTTTATTATACTCGTTAATCTTTTGACTATTTCAATCTGCTATTGGGTCAATCCATGGATACAAACCCTCACAGATACAGAAGGCTGACTGTGCCCAGTAACTTACTCCTATTGTGGTTATTAATCCTCCATTTCTCTGAAAGAAACTCAAGATTGAGGCAGGGCTCAAATAAGGAAGCAGGTGGTACTCTTTAGTGAACTGGGGAGCACTGATGGGTACAGGATTCTGGAATCAGAAACACGGCCAACCCTGTCCCTGGCTGCATCTGCCAACCCAGCCCAAGAGGCCTTGGGCTAGTCTTTCCTCTCTCTAAAGTAGGATCCCTGCAAAAAGATGAGGGGGGGTGAGCAAAGGGTCTCAGCTGTCTTCTAATGGCAATTGTGTAGGATGAGATGAAACTGCACCAGAGTGTCCCAGAATCACTCAGGCCTTTAATGAGCCAAGACCCACCAGACCAGTCTGTGTGCGGGTGTCAAGACGCACAGCCCCCTCTACTGGTCATGGGGCTACCTGGAGCTCTGCTGTGGTGCAGGTCCACCACAATGGATGGCCTAGGCTGCAGCCCTGGCTTCTGGGGACCCCTCAGAAGGCATCCCCATGTCATGGGCCCGACCCAGTCCGGGCAATGGGACAAAAGATAAACACACAAAAGAGTTGCCAAACCAGCTAACATTTCAAATGACAATTAATTTTAATTAAATACAAATAAGGAAAAAAGGCACCATGGCCCATTCAAGTATTTTGCATAGATGTACAAATATTGTAAACAATTAATAGGTGGACGAGAGAAGATCGGTTTTCCGTGAGCAATCTCCCAAATAAAAAGAAAATTCACATTGCCCTGGATTGTGCACATGCGTGCACACACGCACAACACACACAACACACACACACAGAGTGGACAGTGTGACAGGATGCATGGAAGACAACTTTGGGGGCGCAGGGCTCGGATTCTGCAGAACTTCCTTAGCAGGCTTCCCTCAGGTCTGGGGACCTTTCCAGTTGGGGTTCCCTTGGCTTTCTTGGGCGTCCAGCAGAGGCATTAGACACGCAGTTAACACAATTTTTGACTTTAGAACTGGTCCCCAATCTTAAAAATCCAAGTCTTCCACATCTTCTGTCAAGTCAGAACAAATGAGGGCGTGGGTAAGGAGAACCCTTGTTCAAAAGGAGCATCTCAAGAGATGGCAGGGGCTATTGCTGTGGGACTACTGCAATATGGAGAACACGCCAGAAAACCTGCAGGTGTCTCAGAGCTGGGCCAGAAAAGACTTTCCTTTCATAGAGAGAAGTTGACAAGGCTAACTGAAACCCATGGCTAGCAGATGGTTCCACACTGGAGCCAGGTGCCCTGGCTGAAACTCCCAGACAGGGAGTGTGCCCTATCTCCCTAGAGGTTTGTTTCAGAAAAACATTCCAGGGTTGTAAAAACTGGCAGGAAGCTGATGGAACTTGTAGAAAGATCCACACACATCTCCATCTGAACACAGAGCTCGTTCACTCAGCAGACCACACCCAAGTGAAGCTTCTCCCTCCCCACCAAACCCTGAATGTGGGGCCCTCTCTCAGTCTCAGCCGGCAGGCAGTCCCCCACAACCCCTCTCCCCAAAAAAGCCTGGGCACAAAGTCATTCCCTGATGTGGCTCTTTTCTAGCCGTGTTTACTTCTTCCAATATGAGAAAAGGCCTTTTCTGCCTGGGCTCTGAGATGCCTGCAGGTCTCATGGTAGGTAGGTCTGACTGCAATAGCCCCTGCCGCTCCAAATGCAATATCTCCTTCCCCTTCCTGCAGAAATCCTGCGGAATAGGGCCTCTCCTTCCCTCAGTCTGGATTTACTAGTATTTGACAATGCAAAGCAGCACACTGAGCACTGGAAAGAAAAGGGGGTGATGCATAATGGCCGGTCCTCCTCCTGGGTAGCCTCCCTGAACAGAGAGCCAGGAGTGAAATGGAGGCTGCCAAGTCTCCATGAAATTTGAAACAATGCCACCATCTTCCAGTTCACAGTACAAAATTACAGGATGGAGGCGGATTTAAAATAATGCAAAAACAAAAACAAAACAAGAAGCAAGAAAACCACCCAGGTCTCTCTTCGGTGTGGGTCCAGGGAGGGTGGACTGCAGGCTCAGGAGGTTCGTGCAGTCACAACAGCTGTGACTGACAGCAGGGAGAAGAGCTGGGCAGGCCACAGGAGCATCAGTGAGGCGTGGGCTGGGCCTGAGGACATTGTTGGTTTGGGGGTTTTAGGCAGGGGAGTTGCGGGGGGGAGATTTCACCTTGTGTTTCCTCGGACCCAGCCTTGAGGCAGGGCTGTGTGGAGTAGCCCATTTCAATGTCTCCTGACTTACTGAGGCCATGAGGAAGGTGGGGAATGGATCTGAGGGCAAGGGTGGTCTGTGTCAGGGAGACAGGGCACCAGTACCACAGCCACCCGGAGGGGAGAGAAACTCATTTTCCTGAGATCTTGCTAAACCCACCCCCGGTTTGTCCCAAGTGCACATCCCATCTCTCCCACTTATCTATAAACCCAAGAACATCTATTAAGCACCTACTGTGTGCAGAGAACCATAATGAGGATTTGGAGTGGTGGGTGGCGTTGAGGTTTTCAAGAGCTCATTACAGGAGGTGGGGAGGCCCCTGGGAAGTCTCAAAGGAGAGGAAGTCGGGCAGCTCCCTTGTGGAGAGCCACCCAGCACCTTTGGGGGTGGGAGCCGGTCTCAGAAAAATCTCCAGCCAGTCTGGGAAAACCATCTTATCAGCAGAGCCCCACACAGCCCCCCTTCCCTGCTGCAGGAGGCCAGGTGCCATTGGAGCCCAGCGCTGAGCTCTTTCTGCGAGGGTCAGGTAAGGGCAGTGACAGGGGAGAGAATAAAAGGAAGTGGATGAGACTGCCGGCCAGGGCTCGGGGCCCAGCGCAGCTGTCCTGGCATGACTGTCGATGGCTGCTTTCCCCAGGGGCCTGTGGCAGCTCCCTTGATCAGAAACGGGTCTGCTCTCTGCTCAGAGGGCCCAGTCCCGCCTCAAGTCAGTGACTAGGCCACAGGGGACAGGCTGGCTCCCTGTGTGTGATTTGTTTAGTAGCTGGGCTTCCTAGGACGTCTGCTCCCTGCACTGCACCTGCTGCCATCCCTGGGACCTCACCTGGGCCGAGCACAGGGACTAAGGAGGAAGGCCTTACCTGCTGAGGTCACAAAACACAAAGAACAGTAAAGATGTGACCCCAGTGGCCACGTCCGAGTCTACTTGGTCACAAGCACCTGGTCACCAGAGAGTCGGAACTGCTGAGGGACCACTCGCCAAAGCACCACACGTGAGAGGGGGACATGGGGGAAGGAAAAGACAAAAAGCCGGGGACACTCGGCAAGTGCACAGGAGAAAACAAAGGGCAACCAAACGTGACCAAGAGGTGGGAGCAGAACCTTTGGCATCGCGGCTCAGAGGAGGCACCAGCCGGGTGCTCCCCCTGCTGTCTACACTGTCTACAAATAGTACCTGTCTGAGTCAGGGTGACCCGTGTGGGTAAGGGGGCATGAGGGTTTGGGGAGAAGTGGGGAAGGGGACTGGCTTGTCACATGCAACTGTATAGCCAGAAGCTGTCACCTCAACCAAGCCTCAGACAGGGCTGCAGCAGTGGCTGGTCTGACCCTCCCTCAAGCCCCGACAGATAAAGTGGGGGTGAGTGGCAACCCTGCCCAGCTGGGGCCCTTCAAGGGTGGTGGAAGCAAAGGGAGGCTCTGGCGTGTACCCTCTGCCAAGCACGGAGGGGTGGCTCCTGCCAGCAGAGGCCTGGCCCGAGAGCCTGCACAGGACTGCTCCCAGTTGCCGGGACTGCCTCCAGGGCACCTGGGCTGGGAAAGTGGAGGACGGTCTCCCTCTGTGCTCTCCCTCCCTGACCAAGCTGTATATTGCACAGAACAATACCCAGAAGCCGTGGATCGTAGCCCCTCAGGCCTCTGTGGAAGCCAAGGAGGCACTGAATCAGGAAGGAGGTTTTTGGAGATGTGGTGGTTCCGAGGCCACAGCAGGGGGGTGTTCAGAGGTGGCCGGACATGCTGCTTCCAGGTTCCGTGGCCACGGTCCTCTGTGATGTCCACGGGACTCAGGGAAGGGAGGAGCCCCTCAGGCAGGTCTAGATTTTGGAGCTCATTATCCCCCCAGTTCTTTGCAATCTGTATTCTGGAAACTGAAGAGAAAGAGAAGGGAGGGAGAAAAACATCAGCTCGACGCAGCCTAGTGGGTTCAGGGGGGAAACTGTTTCCCCGATTCTAGCATCTCAGAGGAATAGATGGGCCATCTGCAGAAGGTTCCCTGTGGGAGTCTGGCCATGTGTCTGCTTGCCCGACCACCAGCCCTGCGGTGAGGGGTGTGGTGAGTGCCCCCATCTCCAGCTGACCAGCCCCCTCCCTCTTCCCTCCCCCTAGATCTGCAGTAAAAGTCTGGAGAGTTCCAATGCCAGGTTGTCGGCCAGCTTCCTCGCCTCGTGCCTTTCTGACCCAGCTCTCAGAACTGGCGACATGGCAGCCACAGAGAAGAGAAGAGGTAACAAGGGGCCGTGTCCTCCGACAGGCTGGAGACAGCTACATGTTCTGGACTTTGTGTGGATAAGGACATTGGGACTTGAGAGAGGGACTTGCTTGTGCCACTTGGTGGACCCGGCGCACATGCAGGTCTGAAGCCGCCATGGCTGGGCAGCACCTTCACATGGTGCCAGAACGCCTCACCACAGACTTAAGGGACAGTCAAGAGGGCGCCAAGAAAGGCAAAGCTTTGGTCCTTGGCTTCTGTTCTGGAAATTCAGGCCCAAACTGGTTTGTTTTCTCCCACACCAGCTTCCCGGAGCTCTCAAGGGCTTGACCTCAAGGGTTTCTGGGGACTCACCTTTGGGGTAGGTGTTGCCACAGGCCGGACCTGCTGAGGGCGGGCAGCAGCAGACCGTGGTGGAGTCGTGCCCCCTGGCCTGGGGAGGGTCTTGCGGCCAGGCACGGGGTTCGCCGGGAGTGCCTTCTGGGGCGGCCGGGGCCTGGAGAAATCCTGGAGAGAAAGCAGCAAGCCTCACTGGAAGGCCAGAGGAGCTCATGTGAAAGAAAACGGTTCAGACGTCTTACAAGTTGAGATCAGATGAAGAAAGGTACAGACTGGATGGTCCCACTTAAATAGAAACTGTGCAGCCTGGGCAACATAGCGAGACATTGCCTCTACAAAAAATTAAAAAATTAGCCAGGCATAGTGGCGCACACCTGTAGTCCCAGCTACTTAGAAGGCTGAGATGGAAGGATCGCCTGAACCCAGCAGGTCGACGCTGGTGTGGCCGTGAGCGTGCCCCACTGCACTCCAGCCTAGGAGACAGAGTGAGACTTCGACTCAAAAGAAAAGAACAAACGGACTGTAATAGGCTGGCATGGGAGGTGCTCAGGAGTTGCTGCTAAGAAGAATAGCAGGTGAGGGACATGCAGGGGAGGGGGCACCAGTTTATTCAGATAAGTCATCATGTCCCCACCTGATGTAAAGAAAGATATGTGGCAGGAAAACAGCAGGCAGGAGACAAAGGGACAATAGAGGCTACTCTGGACAGGGTGGGAAAGGGTTGGGCGTGTCCAGGTAAACATTCAAAAATTTTTTTTTTTTTGAGTTGAAGTCTCACTCTGTCACCCAGACCCAGCCTCGACCTGGTGGGCTCCGGCGATCCTTCCGCCTCAGCCTTCCAAGTAGCTGGAAC
>NW_007245952.1:317052-388038 GCF_000164805.1 Carlito syrichta
CCAGGCGGGTCTCAAACCCGCGGGCTCAGGCAATCCACTCACCTCAGTCTCCCAAAGCGCTGGGATTACAGGCTGAGCCACTGAGCCCGGCCACATTCAATTTTTTAAACAAACATATACGTGTACTGCTTCTGCACATCAAAAGAAACTTTAAAGACAGAAGAAACCAGCTGGGTGGTGGTTCACTCCTATAATCTCAGCATTTTGAGAAGCCGAGGGGGGAGATTCGCTTGAGGCCAGGAATTGAGGCTGTCTGGGTAACATAGTGAGACCCCCATCTCTACCAAAATTTAATTTTTTTTCCTGAGTCAGAGTCTCACTCTGTCACCCAGGCTGGAGTGTAGTGGCATGCTCACGGCCACTGCAGCCTCAACCTGCTGGGCTCAAGCAATCCTTCTGCCTCAGCCTTCCAAGTAACTGGAACTACAGGTGCATGCCACCACACCCAGCTAATTTTTTTATTTATTGTAGAGATGAGGTCTTGCCACGTTGTCCAGGCTGGTCTTGAATCCCTGGGTTCAGGCAATCCTCTTGCCTCCCAGTGTGCTGGGATTATAGGCATGAGTCACTATGCCTGGCAATAATTTTTTTAATTTGAAGAAGAAACCACTTTCTTTTCCACTTTGGCTGTCTATGGATGACATGATTAACAGGTATTCTTTCCTTTTGTTTTCAGGAGTCTCCAACCCCCGGGCCATGGACCGGTATTGGTCTGTGGTCTGTTAGGAACCAGGCAGCACAGCAGGAGGCCAGAGGCAAGCAAGTGAGTAAAGCTTCATCTGTATTTACAGTCACTCCCCATCGCTCACATTACCGCCTGAGCTCCACCTCCTGTCAGATTAGCAGTGGCATTAGATTCTCACAGAAGCACAAACCCTATTGTCAACTATGCATGCCAGGGACCTAGGTTGCACACTCTTTATGAGAATCAAATGCCTGGTGATATGAGGTGAAGCTAGCAGTGACGCTAGCACTGGGGAGTGGCTGCAAATACAGATTAACATAAGAGGTGAGGTTTGACTGTACATTCCCCACCACCACAATCTATGGCAAAATTGCTTCTACAATACCAGTCCCTTTTGCCAAAAATGTTGAGGACCACTGCTTTGTTTGTTAATATTATTCTCAATAAGGCTTTTCCCTAACTGTCTTGTTTAAAATTACCATCCCCTACCCCCTGCACTCACCATTCCCTGACCTTTTATCCTAGTCTGCTTCTTTCTTCTTTTCATGTCAGTTATCCTTTTCCAATATGTTATTTATTTCCTAATTAAGTTGATTTTTACTTTCTGCCCTTCCACACCACCCCCGCTCCCAGAACAGAAGCAGGACAGGGTGCTTGTCTGGTTCACTGACACACCTCAAGCTTCCAGTACAGTTTGCCAGGTGCACAGTAAGCGCCCAACATGTACTAGCTAAATACATGTGCAATCCAAATTCTGAAAAAATGTTCCCCTTTTGTGTTTCTGAAGGGGAAGAGAATGTACTGTGCCCCCAGAGGCCCCAGCTGGTGGGGTTTAAGGAGAAGTCAACCTTATGGGTGGGAGCGCCAGTGCCTGCTCCTTGATTTGCTCCCCTTCCTGAGAAGGTCACGACAAGGAGAAACATGGGTGAAAGGCAGACATGCAGAGAGGGCAGGGATACCTCAAAGAGCCCAGATCTCACTATGTTGAGGCCAGTCTGGGCAACATAGTGAGACCCCATCTCTACCAAAATTAAAATATTTTTTTCTGAGTCAGCGTCTCACTCTGTCGCCCAGGCTGGAGTGTAGTGGCATGTTCACGGCCACGCAGCCTCAACTTGCTAGGCTCAAGCAATCCTTCTGCCTCAGCCTTCCAAGTAGCGAAACTACAGGTACATGTGACCACACCCAGCCAATTTTTTTATTTATCGTAGAGACGACGTCTTGCCATATTGTCCAGGCTGGTCTTGAACCCCGGGGCTCAGGCAATCCTCTCAAAGAAGCTTCACAATGTCAGAAAGCTGAGAGCAGAAACTAAAGCTCGGAGAACTCAAGAACATCCAATTCTTGTGACCCCAAAGCCATGTCCTTCAGCTCTGCCCGGAGGGACAACACAAGCCCCACCTTCCTAGCCCAGAACAGCTGCCAAACTGTCATGGCTGCTGGAAACCTGAACAGAGACCTTGGGAGCGAAAGCTGGGTGCTGATATCAGGGCGCGACCAGGAAAGACTGTGCTCCTGGCCGACCCCTCAATCGATCAGCTGAGCCACTAGGGACTGTTATCTGGGTAGAGTTCCTCAGCATTGGACCCCCAGAGCAGAGCTCTGCTACACTCTACCAGGGGCCTCTCCCAACACTGTTCTGTGACATAGAAACAGCCCCTGAGCTACTCTGGTAGGGCTCCTCCCTTCCCAGGGACTGGCATCTGACGCCCTCAGGCAGTGCCAGTCAGGCCCAGGGTGCCACCCTGCCTGCCCCCATCTGCAATGGACCCCCCAGTCTTGTCATTTTCTCTTCTACACATTTCCCATGCGCCTCACCCTTCCCCCACTGCCAGCCCCTGCTCTAAGCATTTATCATCCTCCTTTTGGACAACCTCTAAACTTTCTAACCAGGACATCCATCTGAAAATGAAACATCATTTTTATCATGAAAAATGAAAGGCTAGAGTGAGCCTTTCACTTTTTAAAACTCTTTTTTTTTTTTGAGTGGAGTCTCACTCCTTCGCCCAGGCTGAAATGCAGTGGCATACATGCTCACAGCCACTGCAGCCTCGACCTGCTGGGCTCCAGCAATCCTTCTGCCTCAGCCTCCCAAGTAGCCGAAACTACAGGCACGCACTACCATGCCTGGCTAATTTTTTATTTTATTATAGAGACGAGGTCTCGCCAAATTTCCCGGACAGATCTTGAACCCATGGCTCAGGCAATCCACTCGCCTTGGCCTCCCAAAATGTTGGGATTACAGGCTGAGCCACCGAGTCCAGCCTAAACTCTTTTCTAAATGGAAGTATGATAGACACATAAAAAGGCGAATGCATCACACACCGACAGCTCGATGATCACAATGGGACACACTAAGTCACCTCTATCCAGGTCAAACAGTAGAAGAAGATGAACAGCTCCAGATGCACCCATGCCCCCAATACCTCCCTCCTGCCTGGAAGTAGCCAAAAAAGCCATTGAGTCTTGTAAATGGTGACTGTTGTCATGTCACTGGGTTCCACCACTGTCCAAGTCCTGACTCTATGGCCTCATCTTCTAGCTCCTCAGGCCCCGGGCACACAGGCCTTGAAGTTCCTTCAGCCCACGGGCTCTCTCCCATCACAGAGCCTGCCTACTAGTAGGTCCCAGAACCAGGAAAGCTCTCTCCTCAGCTGCCCTCACCGTCTGGATAACCCCAATTCCTCCTTTGTGCCTCAGCTCGAATGTCACCACCTCAGGGAAGCCTTCCTGGATTTCCCCCACTACTCTCTTCTGAGCACCCCGAACCTCTCCTTCACAGCACTTTTCACTGCTGCAGCATGTATCCCAGAGTCTCTCTTTGTCAGCAGAAGGAGCACCTCAGGAGACAAAGCAGGCATCTGCTTTTTTGGGTACCACTTGGCGTAGAGTAGAGGCTCATACACAGTAGAAAGAGCAGAAGAGTCTACCTAGTGTCGCCCACCACTTCTCCAGGAGGGTCCGTGGCCCCAGCTAGGAGATGACAGAGCTGCGATCTGGCGGGCAGACTAGAGAAGTGAGTGGCCCAGGGCAGGGCGTCATCTCACTCAGCTGGAAAAAGCTTAGGTTCAGGTCCCGCCTCCTCCATTCACAAACCGTGGGATGTTGGCTGAGTCCTTTCCACCCTGTGAGACCCGGCAGCCTTATTTCTTGGAAGGCTCTGAGGACAGAGACAGTTGGTCTGACCTCAGCCCTGCAGCCTCCCCGCGGCCACTGCCTCCCACTGCCAGCTCTTAGAGAAAGCCCTGTCTGGGCCTGGGCCCCAGGAGAAGCTGTGCTTGGAGCTGTGTTTGTGGCCCCTGCACCCGGGACTCCTGCCGGCAGCCTCAGGGGAGCAGGGCAGCTTGGAGCCTCCGTGGCTTCCCCGACAGCTGGATCTCAGTGTCCCCCCTGACCTAGTGCTTAGTGCCTCAGGGTGACAAGGGGTGAGGCTGACTTCCAGCATGGTTTTCAGGAATTACAGTCTGGAGGACTGCTCCCAACATGCTCTCTCCCTCCCTCTGGGTCTCTCTACCCCCTGCCATGACTCGGTTGCTTTCTCCCCTCTTCCTGCACTTCTCTGTATGGACTGAACCATGCACCCCTCATTTGAAAAAATGCATATGCTGAAGCCCTAATCCCAAGTATATCAGAATGTGACTGTATTTCGAGATAAGGTCTTTAAGGGGGTGACTGAGTTAAAATGAGCATAAGTGATCCAATGTAGTTTCCTTATAAGAAGAGAGACACACACACACACACACACACACACACACACACACACACAGACACTGAGGATGCAGGAGCACAGATGAAAGGCCACGTGAAGACACAGCAGGAGGGCAGCCATCTGCAAGCCAAGGAGAGAGGCTTCCAAAGAAACAACCCCGCCAGCGCCTTGACCTTGGACTTCCAGCCTCCAGAGTTGTGAGAAAACAAGTGTGTCTTTGAAGCTGTCTTTAGGATCAGAAGCAGCCCGGGCCCCAAAGAGCCTGCTGGACCATGCCCAAGAAAAGCTGTATAACTTGAGGGGCCATGGCCAAACCCATGGGGCAGTTCTGGAAGGCACCACAACGTGCTGGGTGAAGAGGCCACTGGGTGGGGCAGTGGGGTGCTCTGCTTCCATGAGCACCAGCCGGGGGGGTTCGACCCTACCCCCAACCTCCCAAAGGCTTCTGGTCCGCGGATGCAAAGGTGTCAGGGAACATTCTTCAGTAAGATTTTCCAACCAGTGGAAGGTAACAAGGGGTACGTACGATTTGGTGGGGTATGTACAATATGAGAGAAGCACAGAGGCACCACAGGGGGTCAGAGAAGGCTTCCTGAGAGAAGCAGCATCTGAGAGCAGATCTGAGGATGAACGGGAGCCAGCCATGAAGTGGACAAAGGAGCATGTGAGGGGAAAGAACAGTATTTGTATGGACTTTGAGGGTAGAAGGGTATGGGGAATTGAAAGAAGTTAATTTGGGGTGGAAGAGGGGTATGGCTTGTCATGAAATAGGACATAACCAGGGCCGGGCATGGTGACTCACGCCTGTAATCTTACTTTGGGAGGTGGAGGCAGGAGTTTGAGATCAGCCTGTGCAACATAGCAAGATCTCACACATACATACATACACACACACACACACACACACAGGCCAGCCAGGGAGGAAATGCCATGGAACTTTCCAGGGAGTCTAGTTCCCATGCTCATAGCCCCAAGCCACTGTGTATCCTCCATCACTAGAATGCAGAAAAGGTAGTCAGCTCATGACCCGGCAAGTTCCATCTCCCCCACCTCCGATAATACCCACTACAGGTGGCTTTAAAAGCGATGCTCCCAGCCCAGGGTTGCAGGGAATCCACTTACCTGGGCGAGGATGCAATTTGGTGTGGGGGGAACTGGCCGGCTTGGGGGAGGCCTCCTGGACGACTCCTTTTTCTCTACTTGAGACTTGGGCCCTGAGGAGTTCCTGGCAGCCCTGTCCAGGTGTGCGACCAATGGCGCCGGGAGGGATGCGCCGTGCAGATAGTCTGGAGGGGGCCGGGGAGGAGGCTGGGAGGGTTTCCGTAGGGCTTCCGGGGTGCTGATCACCTGTGCGCACAAGACAAGGAAAACCTGAGACAAGGAGTTCTCAATGCACTTAAAAACTCAGGGGTGGAGTGATCTTTCACAGAAACAAAGAACTGAGTATCACGTGTTCTCTCGCTCATAAGCAGACCTTGAACAATGATCGCAATACTATAAGAAAAGGATTGGCAGTAGCAGGAAACTGCTGGGAGGGGGGCAGGGAAGCAGGACTGGCAGTAGCGGGAGTCTACCTGAGGAAGGAGGGACACACCTCATCAGCAAGGGTACCTGCATAATTAACATTTGTATACGTAACCCTATATTGCACCCAATGCAATTTTTGTTAAAAAATGTTTTTGTTAAAAAAACAAAACAAAACAAAACAAAACACAACCTCAGGGGTACCCTGTGTGTCTCACTGAGAGGACCACTGCCCCAAGAGGAGAACAGACACACTGACCTATTAAACCCTCTAGGTCCCAGAGGTCAGAGGCAAGTTTAAAGTCACTAGGGAAGTCAGAACCAATTGACACATCTCTCAAGCCAACAAAATGGCCTATATTACCAATTCCATAGGCCCACAGAGGCCCTTAGGACAAGTCAGCCTGGCCCTGAGGGGTAAAGGAAAGTAGTCAAGTCTAACAACGCAAAGTGCTTACCTTTCGCTTGCCCTGAGGCGTCTGCAGCTTGAAAGTTGGGTTGGCATGCCCAGTTCCGCTATTCTGAGACACTCTAAAGGGACAACTAGAAACAAGGAATTGGGGAGCAGGAGGAAGGGGGTTTGCTCAGCAAGCGTTGGTGACTGAGTTCCCTTTGACCCAAGCATAGCCAGCAAGCAACTCAATCTTGCCAAGACTGCTCCAGAGAGGAAGTGGGATTGCTCTTCTCAAATCCTGTCTTCCTAAGTAGGGAGACCTATGTGTGGCCAGTGGAAAATCTCAAGGAAAGAGATTTGGCCCTAGATAAGACAGTTTTATCAGCACCTTCTCTCTACCCTTATAAGACCTTTCCCCTCTAAGGAGACACAAGGGTGTCACCAGCCATCAACCAATCCCCATGAGAAAGACCTGGAATTTAAAAGCCCCTCCAGAACAAGTGTAACTTCACAGGGGACTCAGAGAGTACACATTTTCAATATTCAAAGGAATAAATCACTTTTTAAAAAAAGCTAGTCTTTGTCTTGAGTTGCTGTCTGGCCACCCCTGTGACTGACTCGAGCTAGTTACCTCTCTGTTGCCTCAGTTTCCTGCCTTTAAAATGGGGGACAGATTAATTAGATAAAGGATGGCAAGTACAGTTTATTTTATATTCCAACCTGAATTGTTTGGGGGTATTCCACTGAGAAGGACTCAGAGTAATGACCAGGTTCAGTAGAGAGTACTTTTAGTAAGATCAACTAGTAATGTCTGCCATGGTCACAGCATCACAGCAGGAAGAAAGCAGTATGTACCAGGCATTCATCTTCCCCAAATTAGCCCTCATCACTACCAACACTTCCACTAGTTACTGCTTATGAGGACCTTTATGATCCACAAGTGGCCCCCGAGTCCTGCATGAGACCTCATCATACCTGAAATGCTGCCTCAACTTGGAAGGAAGGGCTGATGGTTTGAGTTGGCCCAGTTTGCTGTTCTGTCTGCAGCAGTAGCACACCAGCATGAGGCCCGCCAGCATGAAGAGGGCTGCCAGCACTCCAGCTACCACAGGACCCACACCTTACAGAACAAAAACCCAGTGGGAGATTTAGAAATGTCTGGGTAACAGCTGGGAATGTCAGAATGTATATTCCTGTATTTTCTTCAGACATTTGATTTACTTTGGCGTTACTTGTTTTAACTTACAAATTATAATTTAAAAAAATACACGTTATGTACCACTGGACAACCACTAATGTCAGCTTAAAGAGTCAGGCCGACTTGCTTTGTGCAAAGCTTCTAACATAAAGCTTCTGCAGCTACTGCTGCTTAATTGGGAAGGGTCTCTTTCGAGGCTAGCAGGTTGAGCTCTGTTCTCACTTGCCACTAGTTTTAGGCTGCATTATAATTTTCCTGAACACAAATACTGAGAGACTCAGACTGAATTCTGAACTGGTATCCAGAATCCATAATTTCACCTTTGGTTTCATCAAAATGCCTCAGTGTTCTCGTGAACTGTAAATTCAAATGTACAAAATATATTTACATCAGTGAAATACTACTCTTAACTGTTTTATATATTGAGGATTCTTCCGTGAATTTTTTTTTAAGTACTTTGCTACTATTTTTTCTTTTTTTTTTTTAAGTTTGGAAACCACAGAGCTGGAATCCCTGAGAGTTCAACTACCAAAAAACTTTTCTGAGTGTCTAACCTGTGTCCATTGGAGGAAATCTAAACCACCAGAGTGTGCCCCAGGTTACCCCAAAGAGGATGGGAACATTCAGCGACCGAGTCTCTCTAAACCTCTCACTCTAGGAAGCAGGCCCCCCTCCTCAGGAGAAAGGACGGGAGGACAGAAACTGAGCCACACCCCCATACCTGTTGCTCCTCCCACTTGGCCTTTCTTTGACTTGGGTCCTTCATCTACAAAATCATGACGACAAGGCTGAGTTGATGCGGATGCCCTGCACCGAGCCACCTGCTCCCACAGTATCCACCCTTCCCGTGAGGCAGGCCCTGGCCAGAGTAGGCGAGCACTCACCCTCGGGAGGCATGGGCCCACTGTCGATGCTGCCCCCGTGGCCTGGCGTGTTACAGAAGGGCGGTGCCCAGCCCTGGAAGCAGTGGCAGTTCTGATTGTTGTTGCAGACCTGGGCGGGGGAGGAGGACGGCAGAGGCGTCAGCACCTCGGAGAGCGCCGGCACTTACAGAGCCTGCCCAATGACTCCCCCTTGTCCCCATGACAGAGGAGCCAGAAGCCCCACGCACCCCGTGGCCGTGACACTTCTTTCCGCAGCCTTCAGTTTCAAAGAAGGAGGTGTTTCTGCATTGCCCCTCGAAGCAGATCTGTAGAAGGCAGAGCCATCAATTACAGGAGGAACTCCAGACAGGAACCAGGAGAGGGGTTTGCACTTAGGCCATGTGAGGACCCAAAAAGGCAGCCCAAACCGGTTACTTATTACGGTAAAAAATAGAAAACAATCTAAAAAGCCAAGGGCAGGTAAGCAGCTACTAAATTCTGCTATCACTTTGGTGATTAGAGAGAAAACACATTACATACAAGGGGGACTCAAAAGCTCTGGAATTATCTTTTAGAGGGCAGGCCCTTGTAGTACACTCAGAATTTGTTCCTCCGATTCAAACAGTCAACCAAAGTTTTTATCTGGAAATTCTGAATTTGTGTCACGATTTGCGGAAGAAACATCCTGAGTTGTGATAAACAGGTGACTGGTTTTTCCACCATGACAATGCACCTGCCCACACCAAACTGAGTATTCAGCAGTTTTTGAACAAAAATGCCAAGCCCTCAGTGACATTTTTTTTTGCTTCCCTGAATGAAAAAAATCTTCAAAGGGTAACGTTTTGTTGATATGGAAGAGGTGAAACAAAAAATGACAGAAGCACTAAAAGGCATCCAAACTGATGAGTTAAAAAACCTCTGAGCAGTGGAAAAAGCATCCCGATAGGTGTATTGCATTAAACGGAGAGTACTTTGAAGGTGACTTAAGTTTAAACATGTAAGAATAAAGACACGATTTTTTATAAATAAATTCTGGGGTTTGGGGGATCCTGTTGTATTACTATTATGTTGATTGCATGTTAATTGCTTCACTGTCTACTCATATGTACTAATTTTAATATTATACTTAATGATGGTGACAGCAGCCTACTCTGTGCCAGGTACTATACCAAGTGCTTCATATATTTTTAATAATTTCATTATCACACATAAATCTATGAGGTGGTGATATTATTTTCTTCAGGTTTCCCTGACTCTTGGCCCATTTTAAATTCATAATAATTAATGATGAGGATGAAAATGGCAATAGCAAGCCCATTTAAGTGCTTTACAGGAGTTATTCCTTTGAGGCTAACAATTTTTTTTTTTTTTGAGTTGGAGTCTCACTCTGTCACCCAGTCTGGAGTGCAGCGGCCGCTCCCAGTCACCGCAACCTCGACCTGCTGGGCTCCGGCGATCCTTCCGCCTCAGCCTTCCAAGTAGCTGGAACTACAGGCGCATGCTACCACGCCCGGCTGATTTTTTATTTATCGTAGAGATGAGGTCTCGCCAAATTGCCCAGGCGCGTCTCAAACCCGCAGGCTCAGCCAATCTACTGACCTCAGCCTCCCAAAGGCATGGGATTACAGGCTGAGCCACCGAGTCCGGCTGAGGCTAACAATTCTATATGGTGGGTGCTTCATAAAGGAAGTTACAGAGACACAGAGGCCGGGAGGCTGGGATTGGAGCATGGATACCTTCTCTCTAGAGCCTGCACTTGAAAGCAATCTCTCCTGTCTGCCACTGGCCCCCGAATGAGGTTGGAGGAAGACTCACGTGGTTGTAGCCGCACTTGGTCCCGGTCATCACCAGGCCTGGGTCCAGCATGTCACCCTCTTCCTCAGGACCTCGGTAGACGTGGGTGCCCCGGCACCGGATCTGCCTCCCGTTCATGATAATAGTGGTGTCAATGGGCACCGCGTTAGACTCCAGGGGCCGGGCCTCGGAGCTCTGACACTGGATTTTCCCACACTTCGCATCTCTGGGCACAAGGGAGAGGGAGGGAAGGGGCTGGGATCAGAGGCAGGGGAAGAGCTGGGGTACCGGAGAGCTTGTCTTTCTGGACCAAGGTAGCAGGCTTGGGTGGGGTAGGGCAAAGCTCCAGGGCAACAAGAATGCTTTAGGGACCCATCAGGAGCAATTCCACATGGACTCAGACCAAGGGAAGGGAACAGGCCCTTTGCCCCCGAGCAGATCTGGACCAGAGAACTGGCCAGTGAGGTCCTTACTTCAAGGACAAGTGCCTGACCTGAACAATCTGTCCCCTTCTGCTTCTCATACTGCCATGCACCCAGGACTTTCAGTCACAAGCCCACAGTCATCTTCAGCTCCCCATTCTCCCTCCCTCTGAGGTTCAAGTAATTCTCAAACCATATCTTTCCTCCTATGTATCTGCCCCAGTGTACACGGCCATCCCCCTTACCTTGACTGTAGGAAACTAACTTCCCTGCCTCAGGTTTGCCCCACGAGCCTGCTTTCTGCACTGCTCTCAAGCCCAAGTCCAAGCTCCCCTTACCATGCAAGCTTTTTAATGATCTGATCCTTGCTGAGCTGTCCAGGCTTGTTTTTCAGCAGCCCCCTCTCTACTGCACCCCAACATAATACTTGATCTGTGTCAAACTGTTATCAGTTCTTCCAACTTCCAGTTTTTCTCCACCCACCTCTCTGCCCAGAATACCTTCCCAGATGCCAGCAGCACTCCTCACCCTACTCAACTAGACAACAGCCCCAGATCTTAATTGTCTTTGGGAAACGACTCTGACCCACTATATTTAGCTGGATGGCTCTCTCCACATGCTCATAATTGCACTGTCCTGTCAATTAAAAGTTCCATGCACAGGATACTGTGTATGGTAAACCCTCAATAGACAATGGGTAAGTGTATGGGTGGATGAGTAGACAAGTGGATGATGGATGGGTGAGTAGATGGATGAGTGGGTGGATGAATGAATGAATGGTAGACAGATGAATAGACGGGTGGGTGGCTGGTTGGAATGAACGAGTGAGTGAGCGAGTGTGAAGGAAGATGGGCTATTCAGATGAGGGCCTAATTAGCATTTTGCAGAAATGACCCAAGAGAGCTGATTCCCTGTCTTACTATAGAACGGTCCTCAAAGGAAGCCTGATCAGCCTGCTAGAAATCACTGACACACCCCCCTCCCTCTGACATCCGTTGTACTGTCAAACAATGGGCTGAGACTAGACAACTGACTTTAGTTGATGTTTTTAAAGGTTCAGCTCTGGGGCCTGTCACACCGCTGAGCTGTGCAGAAGTGAGGAGGTCGGAGCCTGCCCCGTGGTCATCACCTCATGTTGCACTTCTTGTGTTGCCCATTCATGTCCTTTCCACAGTTTCCAAAGGTGTCTCCCGCCACATTCACCTTCTCGAAGCAGAGATCAGGGGCAGGCCGGGCTCCTGGGTGGGCAAGAAACAACACTTATCAGCACACTTGCCTGTCCGAAGCCCCCAAGGGCAAAGCTACCCTTGGTAAAATCATGCAGCTAAGAGTGTCTTCTGGGAGGGAATACTCAGTCTCTTCTGTATGCACCCCATCAGGTTACTCCACCCCCATACTCTCATCAAGACCTAATCATAGAAAAACGTTTTATATCAGCTCCTTCTACCTTATTGAGGAGTTACATCGCAGGTGCGGTGGCTGCATGCTAAGCCTGCTCTCTAATGAAGAAGCCCTGTCCCACTTCAGGCTGGAGTGCAGTGGCACGCTCATGGCCACCACAGCCTTGACCTGAGGAACCTTCCAAGTAGCTGGAACCACAGGTGTATGCCACCATGTCTGGCTAATTTTTTTTTTTAATTGTAAAGCTGAGGTCTTTCCAAACTCCCCGGGCTGGTCTCGAATGCTTGGGCACACATTTTAAACATATAAGCATGTCTTTGCAATTTTTTCTTGTAGCCATCCAACTCTCCAGTTCTTACTTCCCTATATCCTGGAGAAACAGCACTTATTACTTATCAATAGTGTATTTTCTAGAGATAATTATATCTCTATCTTCTGTATCTTCTAGATATAATTCCATGTGTATATTCCAGAGGTCATCTATCTAATAAAAAATGGAAGCATTTTTTTTAAGAGACAGGATCTCATTCTGTCACTGAGGCTGGAGCGTAGTGGTGAGATCATAGCTCTTTGCAGTCTTGAACTCCTGGGCTCAAGTGGTCCTCCCGCCTCAGCCTCCTGAGTAGCCGGGGCTATAGATGTGCACCATCACACCTGGCTTGGAAGCATATTCTATTCACTGTTCTACACCTTGCATTCTTCATTTAATGTATCATGGGAGATTGTTTGATCCAGTAGATACAGAGCTGCTTCTTTATTTAGTCACAGTGTTGCATTGTGTGGATGTACCAGAATTAATTTAATTGGTCCCTGCTGCAGGACATATAGGTGGTTACTGCTATAACTAACAGTAAATAACTACCTGTGATAAATATCTTTGTAAATATATCTTCATGTACATGTGCAAGGACAAATGTCAGCTGCACTTATAAGTAATGGAACTGATGGTCCAATAATTGTATTTAAAATTTGGACATTTCCAATTTGCTTTCCATACCTTCCATAACACTGTATTATTGTTGTTGTTATTATTATATAGTATTAACTTTCAGTCTTTGCAAACTGATACATGAAAGTCCCACTGCATAGGAGCTATAATTTGCTTTCCTTAATATGACTGAGGTTAAACATCTTTTCACAGTTTAAGGGCCAATTGCGTTTGCTTTTCTGTCTCCATCCCTGCTCCTTTTCCTTTTGGCTTATTCTTACCCATTTGCCTACTCTGAGAATTAAAAGCATGAAGGGACTGGGAAGAGCTCTGCCCACTGGCTCTCCCTGAACATCTACCCTGAGTCAAGGAAGGAAAAAGAAGGATCTGGAGATGCTGCTTTGAAGTCAACATCCTTAGCTACCCCACAGGCCAGCGAGGATGCTGGCTGGGAGTGGTGGGGCGGTGAGGTCGTGCCCCCCAGGAGAGCCTTACCAGGCCCCCACAGCTGCTGGCACTGCTCCTGGTAGGTGAGGCACATGCCGTTGTAGCAGTAAGCTTGACCACCCTCGCAGGGGGTGCCGTCCATCTGGTAGAAGTTGGTGGGGCAGTGGGGAGACTTGCCCGTGCAGAACTCTGGGAGGTCGCACTGCCGGGTCTGCTCGCGGCAGAGGGTGCCAGGAGCCAGCAGCTGAGCAGAGGGACGAGAAGGAAAACAGTCAATCTCCTCCCTGCCCTCAACCCTGTCGGCCAAGGGCTCATAGCATCCCTCGTGTGGAACAGAATTTGCCATGACCTTGATTATTTTATTTACTAATTTTTTTTGAGTTGGAGTCTCACTCTGTCACCCAGGCTGGAATGCAGTGGCACGCTCACGGCCACCACAGTGTCAACCTACTGGGCCCAGGCAATCCTTCCACTTCAGCCTTCCAAGTAGCTGGAACCACAGGTATGTGCCACCACGCCTGGTTAATTAATTAATTAATTATTGTAGAGATGAGGTCTCATCAAGTTGCCCAGGCTGGTCTTGAACCCTTGGGCTCAGGCAATTCTCTCGCCTACGCCTCCCAAAGTGCTGGGTTTACAAGCGTGAGCCACTGCACCCAGCTTATATGACCATGATTTCACAGCACTTTTTATATAGCCTCCTTAGCTCAAACTGTCATTACCCTCCTCATCTGAATAGTGACTTAGAGTTTTCACAAATGCTGACTCGCTTCCTCTTCACAGTGGTCTTAAGAAGTAGGTAAGAAATAACATTCATGCAACAGCTTACAGCTTACTGTGTACTTTAGTAACAGCAGCTACCTGCATGCAGCTCCCACTTACGTGCCCAGTACAAATATGACTTCATGAGTTTTCATGACAGTCCTAAGTCATAGAATTATCCCTGTTTTACAGATGATGAAACCTGAGGCTAAAGACATCAGATGATGTGTCTAAAGTTTCATAAATGGCAGAGTCAGGCCCACTAATATATGCATACAAATACACACACACACATACACACACACACAACTAGCACTCACATAACATCTTTGAATTGACAAAACACTTTATCAATAACATGCTCCCATTCTGGAGCCAGGCACTGGGCTGAATGTGTTACCCACACTTATGTTGTGTGAAACTCACAAGATCCATGAGAGTGATACTGCTACTTGCCCCACTCTGCAGATCACATAACCTGATCAACAGTACACCTGGGGCAAATGGTAAAAACTGAGTTTTCACTTGAGTCTTACAGCCTCCCTGGGTGGTCAGTGTTACTAAAACTCCTCCCATTGTAAAGATAAAGAACCTAGGCTCAGATGGTTGCCCAAAAATCACACAGCTAGGGCTTGACATCAGGTCTCGGACACCAGGGAATCTTTTCTGAGGCTCACACTTAAATTCTGGGACTAAATGAGATAGCTGCCCTCCAGGTTTATTCTAAGGCCTTGGGTCAAGGCTGGAAGAACTCAGTCCAACACAACCTCTCTGGGGAACCCAGGGTAAGACCAGACAGTGTTCAAATTCCCAAAACCTGCAACTGAGACCCCTCCCCTGCTCCCAGGTGACTCTACCCCACCCATAAGGTCCTCCCTGGAGAGAAGGCAGACAGCTTTGTAGCTGGCCACTCTCGGGCCAAGAATGGGCCAGCTGAGCAGTTTGCTGAGCCTGGGTCCCCAGTTGCAGGGGTGGGCGGGGTGGTGTGTGGAGGAGCAGGCTACAGGATACACCTCTGCCACCCAGGAGCAGATGGTAGGGAAGAGGACTACCCTGGAGCCAGCCTGCCTGGCACAGATCCCAGCTCCTTCACCAGCAGCGGGACCTTGGACACAGGCATCTTAGGCTCTTGGTGTTTACTCACCCATTATTCGGGATAATAACCGTTCTCACGAGGGTATTTGGAAGAATGAGTTAGCATAAAGTACTTGCACAGTGCCTGACACATACTCAGCAAGTGGTAGGTGGAAGCTTGGGCCCATAATCCTGTCTAAAACATTAGGACCAGATGGGCTCAGACTGTTCAGATTTAAGAAAGTAGGCATGATAACACATATGTACATACATATATGGTGTATACATATAATCGCGTATGTATATATTCACATATATGGATAATTACATGTGTCTGCAAATGTAGAATAACATATGTAACATATGTACCTTATATATGGATATTACATAACCCCCCAGAAAGGGCTGGGGATAATACTTTATGATCAAACACATGACTATTTCTGCAATGAAATATAAATATTCACTTTAGGTGTGATTTTTAAAAAATACTATAATTAGTTTCTTTAGAGTCAAGTTTTGTGCCAAACATATTCACATTTTTTTCTCAGTTTTTAGAATATTCTGAATTTTAGAATCGTGGCTAAGAGACTACGGTCCTAATTATCTCCGCATCAACATAGGGACGTGGGCTCCCAAGTCAGAGAAAGCTGGATTCAGTCTCCTCCTGATTCTGGATAAGCTGCTTATCCCTGATAAGCCCTGGCTTCTGTTTCTTAAAAATGAGGATAATCACATATATTTTATGGGGTTTTTGTGAGGACTGAATGAGATCATGCATAGAAAATTCTCAGCTCAGCGTCCGCATCTGCTAAGAAGTCCATTAATGTTAATCCAAATTATGACTAGGATGAGCTCAATAAAATCAAGCCTGCTCTCTCTGGACACTTCTTTAAAAAAAAAAAATCAATCCAGCATCTCTCAGGAGGCACCACCCTCTGGGATGATTTGAACTTAGGGAGGCCTAGCACAGGAAGAGTCAACTGTTCCGGGGACCATCCCAGCTCCCAGTTTCTGAAACTCCAATGCCATGACTCCCCCAGGCTGGAGGCAAATCACAGGCCACCACCCCAGCAGCACAGTGTTGTTAGGCCAGAGCCCAAGGTGGCGGGGAAAGGCCACTTACCTTACACTGATGGCAGCAGGAGCCATGGGCACATTCCGCCCCTGCCTTCAGGGTGCAGTTGGAGGCATTGCAGCAGGGGTTGTTGCACTCCTGGGGGGGCAGTGGAGAGGGTGTGAGCCTCCAGAGGGCAGGAGCCTGGGGCAGGGGGAGCTTCAACACCTCCTGCATTTTCCCCACCCCTGCCCCATGTACTTCTGGAGGCCCAGCTCCCAGGAACACTTCACCCAGAAAATCAATTCATGCCAACATGTACTTATCATAGCAAATACACATAATCAGCCGTAACACCACAATGTAGAGGCAGCTGCATTTCTTCTTCTGAGACAAGGTCTTACGTCATCAAAGATCACTGTAGCCCCGACTTCCTGGGCTCAAGCGATCCTCCCGCCTCAGCCACCAGAGTGGCTGGGACTATAGAGGTACACCACATCTGGCTAATTTTTAAATTTTTCTTCTTAGGAGTTTGGGTTTGGGTATGTTTCCCAGGCTTGTCTCAAATTCCTGGTCTCAAGTGATCCTCCCACCTTTGGCCTCTCAAAGCACTGGGATTACAGGTGTTAGCCACCGCAACCAGTCTAATACAGCTACATTTTCAGTGTGAATACTTTCCAAGGCATTCTCTCTCTCTCTCTCTCTCT
Source organism: Carlito syrichta (assembly GCF_000164805.1). Classification (NCBI taxonomy): domain Eukaryota; kingdom Metazoa; phylum Chordata; class Mammalia; order Primates; family Tarsiidae; genus Carlito; species Carlito syrichta. The sequence goes on from NW_007245952.1 coordinate 334,018, forward strand.
CTCTCACACACACACACACACACACACACACACACTTATACTTATTTTACAAAATCATAGTATTCACATCATTTTTAACTTAACATAATATGCACATTTCTCCTTGTGATCATGCATTCTTCTAAAACATGCATTTTAGCATAGTATCACACTATGTAGAAATTCTGTGATTTTTCTCATCCCCAACAGAACAACCAGACATTCTTTTATGGCCGCCCTCCCTACCTGCAATAGTCCCAGGTCTTATTATAAATCCCATTAAAGGAGACCATGGGGCCAGATGTGCTGGAACAACCTCTCTGAACAGTTTGTGCAACTCTCGAGTCTATTTCTTCAGGTTTCTTTCTCCATCTGTTGCTCTTCCTAAACCCTCCCTGGCCTGGACCTTTTGGAACATAACGTCTCTAGGAGTTTCTTGCTCTCCTCTCTTTCTTCCTGTGCCACAAGCTTTTATCTTACTTACTTTCTTTCTTACTTACTTTATTATTTATTTATTTATTTATTTATTTATTTATTTATTAAGAGACAGGGTCTCGTGCTATTGCTCAGGCTGGAGTACAGTAGTGCAATCACTGCAGCCTTGAACTCTTGGACTTAAGTGATCCTCCCACCTCGGTCTCCCAACTATAAGTGCTGGGACTACAAGTACCACTTCTCCTAGCTATTTTTTTTTTAATTTTTGTAGATAGATATGGGGTCTCACTATGTTGCCCAGACTGGTCTCGAACTCCTAGCCTCAAGCAATCATGCCACCTGGCCTCCCAAAGTACTGAAAATACAAGCATTAATCACCGTGCTGGGCCCCAGCCTGAGATTTTAAAAGAATGATGAGCTCCCCCAGTGGCTCTGAGTGTCCTTATCACACCTAAAAAATTCACAGGCCAATCCATACATCATTTGCTGACAATGTGCTGGCTCCATACATTTCTCCCTTTCATCCCTGTGGGGGCAGCACTGTCCTCATTCCACAGATGGGGAAATGCGGTTCAGACAAGCCCAGTGCTGGCTGAGGCACAGACCTGCCAAGTTCAAGTTATGTCTGTCTGGAGGCCGTCCCATGTTGATTAGCCATGTCATAACTGTCCAGGTCTAGCATGTTGGAGAGACACATCCCACTGCCTAGACAAGACACCTGTCCACCTGTTTCCCCTAAGAGAAGAAACAGGGGCACTTTCCTCCCATGCCTGAGCTCCGGGCAGACCTGTGTATCCTGCCTTTCTAACATCCCCTGTTTCTTCCCATCTCAAGGCCCAGGCTCCTCCTCTACCTGAAACATGCCTTTCCTCCTGTGCTGCTAACTCCAAACACAGTCATCAGACATGGGCTCCGCAGTCACCACCACGCAGGACAGCACCCCCATCATGTTCCACCTGTTTAGAGCACCAGGCAGTGTGCCCTTCCAGCACATGCCACGGGCTGTACTTATCCACTTCACAATTATGTGGTCAATGTGTGTTTCCCCCACTAGCTCCTTGAGGACAACGACTATGTCTATTTTTGCCACCCATCTTATCCCTAGCACCCAGCACAGTGACCTACACTCAGTGAGTAGCTGTTGAATGAGCAGCTGCTTAGAATAGAAACCAACTGGCCCCACTCTTGACTGACCCCACCGGGCCTTCCATGATGGCGGACCCTTTCTGAAGGCTCAGGGCTAATATCTCTGGGCAAATAGTGGTGGGGGTGGTGACATCTTAGCTAGTGCTTGTTTTATTTTGAAAGTTATAAACTGATGTTAAAAAAAGAAAATCAGGCCCAGTGTGGTGGCTCACACCTCCCAGGTGCTCTGGGAGGCTGAAGTGGGAAGATCGCTTAAGACCAGGAATTTGAGATCAGCCTGGGCAACACAGTGAGACCCCATCTCCACAAAAAAATTATTAAAAAAGGAAAATCATATCATAGAGAAGATTATTAAATCAAATCTTTTCTTCCGAATATATGGAATCTTAGTCTCATTCCCATAGTTTACTGTTACTCGTGTATTCTACCCCAAATTGTTATGCATGCTTTAACATACATATTTTGTCCTTCAAAAAGCAGACATGAAACAATCCAGTTCTGCTTTTTGCAGAACAACATGCATTTGTTGACAATGACTGAGCTCCATTGCATGCCCAGGATACCCCCTTTGAAGGTCAGAAGGGAGGAAAGAGCTTATACACACACAGTTCTGCTGCTTCTTTCTCCTACCAGCCCTTTCGAGACTCGATGGCACTTCTCACATCCCCTTTCAGTCATTTCTTCTCCAGGCTAACCAGCATGGGCTTGTTATTTTAAGTATCCTCCTAAGGCCCATGTTCAAGTCTGAATATCCAGCTGTGTGGCCTCCAGAACAAATTCAGTACAGCTGGAGGGCCGAGGAGGCATCTGCAGTCCCACTGGAGAAGAGAGAGCCAACATGCCGTGTGACTGCGGTTTCTGGTTCGCCCAGATGCTCACAAGAAGAACTAATCTTGGACACAAATAGTGCCAACACAAACTGGTAGAGGCCACAGAAACACTCCATCTGGAGGGCTCCACTCACCACATCTTTTTTTTTTTAAGATACAGGTCTTACTCTGTCACCTAGGCTGGAGTGCTATGGTACAGTCATAACTCACAGCAGCCTTGACCTCCTGGGCTCAAGAGATCTTCCTGACTCAGCCTCCTGAGTAGCTGGGACTACGGGCATGTGTCACTACACCCAGCTAATTAAAAAAAAATTTTTTTTGTAGAGATGGGGCCTCACTATGTTGCCAAAGCTGGTCTCAAATTCCTGGTCTCAAGTGATCTTCCTCCTGCTTTGGCCTCCCAAAGTGCTGGGATTACAGGTGTCAGCCACCATCCCAGCCTCTCTCCATATCTTATCTGCCATGGGGTCTTAAATGGCCATGTGTAGGAAATGCCTGTGATCAGCAAATTTTCAATTGCATTTTATATTGATCTTGAGCTTTGAAACCAATGCAACTTCTTCCCTTCCCGCCAGCACCACCGTGACCCCTCACCTCCTCCTCTCCACAGTCACACTCTTCCCCATCTTCCAGGTACCCGTTCCCACATCTCCGGCCTCCATACAGCGTCCTGGTGTCCGGCATGTTGGAGAGACACATCCCACCGCCCGACTGCAGATACCTGTCCAGCTCCTTCCTGTTGCAGCCGTTGAACACTCGAGGAAAGGGATGCCTGGCAGGGGATAAGGCTGGACTTAGCTGGAAGTCTGAGTATCCAGCAACCAGACAGCTGTCAATCCTGCAATCCATGGGGCTGACTCCATTTGGGCTCAGATCCCTATGGTCCTATGCACATACACTTTGCCATGTTAGAACATCTACCCGATACATTCTTTCATCTCTAATGATGAGATAGTAACCACCCTATCACATTGTAGTCTTCTTACTCTGCGCTGAGGAAGTGTTTGAGAATTAAGAGTAGCAATTTCCCCTTGCATGAGGAAGTTGCAATAAGTAAAAGCCTTAGAGCTGAATAAAATACCAGCCAACCCAAGCTTTTCCTGAAGCTAGTACCAGATGGATACTCTCTTGCGACAGAGGACCAGTTCAAAAAAGGTCAGGACCATGGATTTCATTCCTTTGTGGGCCAATGATCTGAATTCTGTTCTAAGGCTGGAGAGGGCACTCCAAACTCAACCAACCAACCCATAAACACATGCTCTTTATCATAGGAGTATGGAAGATCCTGGGTCCCACTGCTGAGAAAAAAATATAAAAAATACCACCCTTTGGGTTTACAAAGAGTGTTTTAAATTCTCCAAGCCAATTGAAGAGTAAACACTGGAGGATTTCCTTCAGTGGAAGGTATGCTACAAGGAATTTGTTACTAATAATAAACTATTAAAATTTGTGAATAATTTAAAAACGAAATGGAGTAGTAATTAATATAACTCTCAATCATCTGCCTACAGATATGCTTTTTAGATCAGGAGAGAAAGGGTTACACTTAACCATGAGCACACAGGCATTTGAGCGTGACCCATGAAGTTATATCCTGTATATCACCATCCTTTCTGTGTCACAGGAAGCAACAGCAACAAAAAAATACTGGACACTGGAGCTCTAAGAAAGTTGCACTTCCTCTTGGAGATGTGGAAACACCTATTCTCTAAGAAGCCTAAGCAGTCCCTAATGATCTGGGGTGAGGGAACACAAGGTCCCAACATGATATCTTCTGAGAAGCCTGGAAGATCCCAGTGCTTTGTACTAAGACCAGACACTAGAAGAGAAGTCCTTTGAAGATTCTGGTTTAAAAAATCTCTCACTACTGGGAGATATAGCCTGTCATGTCCTCGTTCCTTGTGGATAACACAGCCTGCAAGTTCCCTGAGTGGGTGGATGGTCCCCTTCCTCACCTGAAAGCCTGGGATGTAACAGCACTGATCAGACTCCCTTAGATGGAAGAACTAAGGGTTGAGGCTGCTATCAAAATGGGTCCTCATTAAAACTTCATGAAGCAAAACAGACATAGACGGTCTGGCCCATTTTACTCAGCTGAAGACCCTGAGACGGAAGACAAGTACATCTAGAGTTTTGCCAACACCAAACCTCCTGTTGGAAACATACTGCTCCCTCCACACACTTGCCTTATGGTCCTCTTCCAATTTCTTGGTTGTAAGAACCACATTTCTCTCCAAAGTCCCACCAGAAGTATAACAGAGGCTCGCTGGGGCAGCTGGGAGGAAGCCTTGGGTCACACTAGCCGGGTATGCCCCATCCTCCTCCCCATTCTCCCCCTTCCTGCTAGACTCACCCGGTGGCAGCTGCCATGATGCATCCACCATCAGCTGCACTGGCCGAGCAGCAATCTGCAGAATCGTGGCTCATGCCAAAATTGTGGCCTATCTCATGGGCCACGGTGGCAGCAGCACCAATGGCATTCTCAGAGTGATCCTGTTCAGGGAGAGTGTTGAGGTCAAGGTCAAGGGGGTAACTCAGCTTTTGCCCCATTCCTGCCTTTCCTCAGCCAAGCCTGGGAGGTCTCCTCTGGTTCTACTTTGCTGAGCACACAGGTTCCCCATACACACCTCTGACAGGAGGGCTAAAGCCATTGTCATTATTAGGAAATCAAATGTTTGAAAGTTCATGTTTCCTGAGTTCTCAAAGGTGCAGAACACATCTGACCCCCTGACGAATTCCCAGATCAGTCAATGCTTTCTGAATAAATGAAAGAGGATTTCCTCCTTCCTCTTAACGTTACGTTTCTCCAGATGTGAGGGAACTGACATAGAAAACACCACTCTGATTCAAACACAGGGTGCACTCAGCTCAGTGTTTTATTTTACTTTTTATTTTTATTTTGAGTTAGAGTCTCACTCTGTCATCCAGGCTAGAGTGCAAGTGGCACAATTATGGCTCACCATATCCTTGACCTCCTGGGTTCAGGCGATCCTTCTGCTTCAGCTTCCCATCAGCTCAGTGTTTTCTGAGAGCCCCCCAAAATAGATACATCCCAGACACAGCACCCGGAGTAGTGTCTGATGTATAACTGTCAGAAGCAAAAGCTAAACAAGTAGATTTGGAAAAAAAAAAAAAAAGCCTGCCAAACAGAAGCAGCAAAAAGAAGGCAGGGCTTGGTGGTTCAAGGCAGGAGGATTGCTTTAGGCCAGGAGTTTGAGACCAGTCTGGGCAACAAAGTGAGACTGTCTCCACAAAAAATTTTTTTTAAAGTTAGCTGGGCATAGTGTGTGTTGCCTGTAGTTCCAGCTACTTGGGAGGCTGAGGCAGGAGGATCACTTGAGCCCAGGAGTTCCAGGCCACAGTGAGCCATGATTGTGCCACTGCACTCTAGCCTGAGAGACAAAGCAGGACACTGTCTCAAAAAAAAAGTACCCAAAAGAGGTATGCCAAACATATGTGTGTTTCTTGCATTACTTCACTTAACTCCCATTCTTAATTCTTATTTATCCTAAGATTATAAACTGTAAAATGATCTCTATTTTACAATTGAGGACACTCATTAAGTCGCCCAAAGTCACACAGCTATTTTTTTGAACCCAGTAGTACTTTGCCAATCAATAGAGAATAGATGAAGGGACAGACAAGTGGATGGCAGGCTTCCTTGATCTCCACTTCACATATCGGAAATAAAGAGTCAAAACACTCCCACAGAGTCAGAACGAATTTCAAAAGAAGGCAGCCATTTCCTAGCCATGACTTTGAGATAGGCTCTTGTTTCATAATGACACAAATAACAATGCAAGATCTGGAATCTCTTTCTAGTTTATTCTCTTCCCAGCTCCCCAGCTGCTGGTTTGGAACATATGAGAGATCTAATGATGTGCTCATGAAATTGCTTCATGGTTCTGAGCTTGAAAATTAGGAATAAACTACAATCAATGAAAATTCACCCTTTGGGATCTCTGTCTCTTAGAACTTAATGACTTCATTTTAAACAATTGCCCTTCCTGATGTCACAAGCTTTTTTACTGCAATAATAAATATCAAATTATGATGGCCTCCTGTCTTGTGAAGCAGTTTAAGTGCTTTCCTACAGCACCAATGTATAGGCAAGACTCACCATGTTGACTCCTCCAGACTGGTACACGGAGCACATGGCCATGAGCGGGGCCAGGCCGATGGTGGTACCGTGGAAAGACATGCCCCTGCAAGAGGCAAGGAGAGAGTGGGACTCGGGTGAGGACTGAGAGGGCTGTTCCAATGTGCCTGGGAGTAGGTAGCTACCATAGTGTTCCTTGGCTCCACTGACATCCCCAGGTCATTCCCCAAGGGAGAAGTCCTGGTATCCAGGCCAACTGGACAACTTCCAGGTCACCACACCTCTCACTTCCTCTCACCTACTCCCTCACTTCTCCAGAGAGAGTGAAAGGTCACTTTTCCCTACAACATGCCCACAGCCAATTATCTGGAAGGAAATGGGCAGGGCTTGCAAAGCTGTATCCCATTCCTGCTGCACAGGAAAAGGTTGGAGGGAGGGGTACATGGGAGGGTGGCACAGGTTCTGATGCTGAAGTGAATCATGCCCACTTCCGCCAGCTGCCAGGGTCCCATGCCTTATCCTGGCTCTGCGGTGTGTGTCCTGGGAAGAGGGCCATATCGGGGCAGCAGCTGTGGGGCTGATGCTTCATTCCCACATCACTCTGGGGCCAAGAAAACAGCTATGTCTCATCAGAAGCTCACAGAGTGTGGCTGGGTGCAAGGGTGAGCTGTTTCTGCCTCTGTTTTACAAAAAAAATGGTGATCCTAATTTGTCAACAGAAAACTACACATTCCCCAGTTGAACACAACCCTCTTTCAGTTGTATGCATCCCAGGTAGGGGAGAAGAAATAAATAAAATACCAGTGCTTTTGTGTACGCTACAAACATGTAACATATTAAAAGGGTCTCTATGGAAATTCATCCCGTGGCACATATTGCCATGTTTGTCTTATCTAGACCATGATAATCTTGGGAGCGAGATCTCCTTCTTTCTTTTGGGATCACGAGAACCTAACATAGAATGTGACATACAATGGGAGCATAATAAATGTCTGCTGAATGAAAGGTAGACATCATCAGAGAAACAATCTGCAAATAAATATGCAAAACATGTGCAAATCGATATGAAGCCCCATTGGTTACTTTCTAAACTTAAACATGGCTGTGAGGAGGTCCTACTGCAAACCCAGATACACAGGCTGATCCAAAGCAGCTGCCATATTTTCAAAGTTTAGGCCAAAAGTCTTGGTAACCAAAGCCTTTTCCTAGGTGAATGTATTGTTATGACAGAACTACTCACAGCCCAGGTTCAGGGGACATTTTTTTCCCCTGATTTCTTTTAAAAAGTAAGTCAAGGCTTAAGTTATTGGCGTAGAGCTATATTTAGGGAATGGAAGAAAATTAGTTTTTTTGTCTGTTATCTATTCTTATCTATTTTCAGTTATTACCTTTTGTTGTTAACTGCCTCAAAATCCCTTCAGAAGCCAGCACTGATAAATACCAAATAATCACCCTTAGGGGACCATCCTGTGCCACCATGACCCCCATTAATATCAGTTCTCTCCTCTCCAAGACTGATGAAAATCCAGGACAATCCCACCTCAACACCTTCCTCCCATCACAAGCTCAGTTCCTGCATTATCACCTATCTCAACACCTTCCTCCCACCACAAGCTCAGTTCCTGCACTATCAACCACTTTAACAGTCTCCGGCAGTCAGCCCTGAGCTCCCTGGGAACCAAGAGCCCCTCTCCTGTGCCTGTGTTGGGAGATCAGCTCATGTACTAGAACAAAGTACCAAGAAGATCAAGGTGAGCCCCTTTTCTAAGTGGTCATGACCAACAGTAAGTCCCTTCCCAAACACATGCTCAATTGTTTCAGATGCTCAACTGATTATGGGTAAGTCTAACTTTCTCACTTAGATTGTAAGCTCTTCTTAGGACTGTTATGACTCTCAGACTTTTTAATATTTTCCAGGGTATGCAGGGTACATCGAACACATCTGAGAAATGCCTGATTCTCTGGCCCAGGGAGTTGGGATGGCCTTGTACAGCCACCATTCACCACGAGGGAAAGAAAGGGGCAAACTGAGCATGGGCACCGTGGGGAGAGGTATGCGGCCAAGGCCAATGCAATACAAGGGAGAGGCTACTTACGTGATTAACTGAGCATTGTCATGCTTCTTCTGGGCAAGCAGCTTGCGCCTCCAACTAAGAAATGACCAAAGGGTAGAGTAGGGATTTTCTGAAACTTCACACATATTCCCATGAGTCCACACTTCCAAGCCCACAAGGGCAATGCGGATGTTCAAGGATCGGTAAAACTGAAAGACACACAGAAAAGCTGTAGGAGCCGTCGCCAGCACCTGGGGTCTAACAGCCCTTTCTAGCCTAAGAGCTCAGAGCGCAGATGTCAGATTTCTCTCCTGCCCATGGTTCCAAGCAGAGGTGGGAACTAGTATTCCTGATGTTTTTCAGAAGGGGAAAATGAGATCCTGAGAGGGATATACAGTGTTCTGGTGGCAGAACTATGTGACTTCACTTAGAGAGAATGAGCCAGCGCGTAAAGTTGCTTTCTAATATGTACAGGGCTGTTATGTGGGGAAAAGACCTTCACTGCTCTGTATCATACTCAAGCAGGGCTTAGGTCCACAGGTAAAATAGACAGGTAGATAAACTTCATTTTAAAATAGGAAAAAAGGTTTTCAAAGCAAAACTGGCAGTGAGCAAGTTTGGAGCCAAGCTTTGCTGTCTTCTGAACCCAGTGCCTGTGGCCCGGCTGCCTGTCACGATTTCCTCTCCCGTTCCTCACAAGGGCCTTATCTTTTGTACATGTATCTAAAAAGTTCTCATGCATATGGATTTTTAAAAACAACTTGACTGAGATATAATTTACATACCATAAAATCCACCTACTTTAAATGTACAGCTTAATATTTCTTAGGAAGTAGGCCAAGTTATAAAGCCATCATCACAATCCAGGCTTAGAATCTCTTTTTATCACATCGGTAAGACGCCTCATGTCGGTTGAGTCATTTCCCATTCTTGCCCCCAGCCCCAGGCAACCATTAATCTGCTTTCTGTCTCTACAGATCCGCCTTGTCTGGATTTTTTTTTTTTAACAAATTGAATCATACAATATGTGGTCTTTTGCATTTAGCTTCTCTCACAGAGTATCATGTTTTGAGATTCATCCATGTTGTAGCCTGTATCGTTTGTCATCCCTTTTTATGGATACAATTATTCTATTGTACAGATATACCAAAGTATACATGGTTTATTGTAAAAAGTCTCCCACTCATTTTGAAAGTAAATGATATACAGTAGATAGACATGCGTACTCACAAAAGTTTCTTTCCCTATCCCTGGAGGTGTTAGGACTTTGTCAAAGATAACATAAACAGGGTGCAAAAATACTCTGTAACCTTTGGGTTTTTGTCCAGTTCAAAAGCCCTGATGTTCTATAAACAAGACCTGACTCTTGATCTCTTTAAGGCTGGAGCTATATCCAACCCACCCTTCTCAGCTGGCATCTTCCATCTCCTACAAATGTAAGTAGAAAGAGGCTTTCCTTGAAAGGTAAACCCCTGGAAGGTGGGATGCAAAGAGTTCTCAAATGCATCTACTGAAATACTGGGCCAGTGACTTTTGTAAAAAGTCCCATATACAGAGAGGTCACAGGAGCAGAAGATACCATCTTAATCTAAAATTGGCAGGTACTGTCCCAGTTAAAAATAATACTCTTAGCACCAGTGTTTATCAAGCACTTCCTCTGTACTAAGTACTGAGGCTGAGAGAAGCTAAGGAACTTGCCCAAGGCCCCAGGAGGAAGATGGTAAAGCCAGGATGAAGGCTCAGTACACAACCCCTAAGCTTCCTAGTGACCCTGTACCGCCGGAGTACTACAGTACTGACACATCCAGATCATCAACCCTCCCCCTGCCCCTTGCCATGAAACGGCGGTCTAAGACAGGCTCCAGATTCAGCCAAGTATCCGTTTATTTTCACGGAAATTTTGATTTTTCTGTTCTGTGCCAGGTCAATCCTTACAGAAAATAAAGAATCCGAATTCCAATTTTAATTTGCTTTCCTAGGGAGCTTTTTAAGAAAGTAAACTTGGCTTTTTCACAAATAAAGAAAAACATTTTGGATTGGGCTCATGATTCAGCAAATTAGTACAGTTCATTACAGTTTTAGTTCAACAAGGGTTCAGCTCAAGTAGCTGGGTCAGCAAGTTTCAGAGAAGCGGGTGTGCCTTCCTCGGCCCAGTCAGTGACTAATCTCAGCTGTTGAGGAGGGAACCCAGATGGCTTCACAGCCAGACACGCCAGTCAGGCGTGGCCTTCAAGTAAGGATTGGGACTTGCTGATGGCTCTCTTCTCCCTTCACTTGTCATCAGCACGCTTTGCTCCATCACCCAGCCAGGCTGCAGAGTTCACAGAGGGGAGACGCAGCCAAGACCCTACCTGCCAGGTCTCCAGAACAATAGATGTCACATGGATGAGAGCAGGGTCTACCTCATGCATCCCTCCAGGGAAACAAGCTATTCTTGTTTTCCCAGATACTAAGTGTTTGGGTTGTAGGATTATTCCAATATTATGGTTGAGTGAGTCGGGAGCTAGAGAGAGGACTGGACTGGGTCCCCAGAGTCCTTCCTTACAGGAAATGTCAGTGTTTTGATTTTCACCTGTCACTGACCACGGACCTTTGTTTCCAGAGTCATCTAGGGCAGAATAGAAACAAGGGGCACAGAACCAGCCATCTGACAGCTTCAGAATACCACCATATTTGCTTGTTAAGCCCCAGAAAATATTTGAAGTTCTCTTCTTTATCCTCTAGTGTTTAGGAGAAAGTGATTTCCCCTTTTGACCTGGGATTCATGAATCTCTTGTAGGTCCAGAATTAAGCTTCAGAAGTTTTGTGAGTGTCCTAAAATTGTACAGCGAATATTATCAGATTCTCAGAGACTCGTGACTTATGATCCTAAACACATTAAAACCTTCTTTGTAAAACTATACACTGCTATATATTATTCTAGGTTTCCCACTCTGTATTTTGTACCATAGCAAACACCCTCCTTCATATATACAAAGTATTTCCAAGTCTCAGACCAGCCTGTTCTGGTAAAATTTTTAAATGTGGTTATTTCCTAATAGCATGTTGTAGGAGACCTAGGAGAGTTAACCATTTGCACATTCTTCCTGAGGACAAGAATGAGTTTTAGGATTGTTTTACAGATGGAGACTTTACAGATTGACCCCGAACAACCCACTTCTCAACTTTCAAACCTTTCCTGCCTTCACCTACCTCAGTTCCCTCCTAAGTTAGAGAATCCCTGGGCTTTATACCTGGAAAGAACCTTAAAGGGTTCTTAAACTGGGTTCCTCCATTCCCCAGATTCCTCAGGAGCCAGTGCAAGTGTTTAAAGGAAGGGGTCAGAAAGTCCTCTGGTCCACTAAACTCTATTTCAGTTTAGAATGGCCTGTTTTCATCTGACTTTAAAAAAATGTTTCTTTCTTCTCTTTGCATTGTGGGGTCTGAACATCTGACTTTTACACAAGACACTGGCATACAATTTCATTTTTTAAAAAAGGATTCTGCCAGAAAAATAAAAATAACAAAATGTCATTGATTTGGGACACCCTCTCTGTTTTATAAAATAAAAACAAGACAAATCAAACAAACAAAAATCTGCAAGCAGAGGAAATGAGTTACTTGCCTAAAGTTACATAGGTGAGGGCTTTGTCATGACCACCCTGAGCCTCTACGGCATTGTTCATTCCCTTTAAGAAGGGGCTGGGTGGCTGATCCACAGAAGATAGCTCAGGCACCACGTGGTCTCCTGGCCTGTGGCCCCTCTGAGGTGCTGGCACCTGGCGTCTGTCCCACAAAGTACACACCTGGTCTCACCTTATCAACATAGTTGGCGATCTCTATGAGCTTGTGTTTGGTGGCGTCTTCGTCTCGTCGATTCTTCTGAAACTAAATGGGACAAGCAGAACCAGGTGAGCTCCCAGAACCTCTTGCAGCACCTTTCCTGTGCCTGTTACTTGTCTTTCTTTGAATTTGTTCTTATCTTCCTCTGTCTTCTATGACCAGTCATTTTTAGGCAACTATCCTCCTTATCACAATGACACCTTGTGGAGGGCAGGACCTGGTCACACCCCTTCTTGGTATACTTGCTACTAGCTCAGTGCAGAGCACACAGCAGGCATGCAATCATTGTGTAGGGAACTGAATTGTCTTCCTCTAATTCTCGATGTTAATCTTATTCTCCCGCCTTTCAAATTACAAGGCCTCTGACAAACGTTGGGGCTTAGAAGGGGGATTGATCTGATCCTTGCCTCTGTCATTAGCTCAACATGAAGCCACCATCACACAGGTCTCATGAGGCTCTACAGCATGTGGTCAATCAACAACATGTTGCCTAATGTCTGCCAGGGGCAGGCATTGTGCCTAGCGCTAGGTAGGACACAAAGAAGTGTGAGATCTTGGTCCTCGCCTGAAGCAGCTTCAGTTAAAACAGAGAGAGCACCAGAAATAAATACAACGGCATATCCTGTATTTAAGGAGTGCACAGTTGAAATGGCCTGAGAGAACATGTACAGAAATAACCACAATGGGAGGCCATGTGAATGACACATGATGGGCGCTGGCAAGGAGAACCACAAGATGCTGGCAAGTACTTCATCTTGCCTGCCACTCAGACCCAATGGCAGTGCCTTCTCCATGTGAGGATTCTAAGACTGCATCAGACTGAAATCAGACATTCCTAATCGAGCACAGGAGAGGCAACTGTGCTCCATTAGAAATGTCTGCCACGGGTACCAGAAAGGGGACATTTCAGCATGAATTCCTCACAGTTAGCATTTCTGTCACAAAAGGACAGAAATCTTTCAGCTGCAATGATAAAGGAAAGCTTCATAGTGTAATGAAAAATTCTGTTGTAAATGCAAATTAAATTCACAAATGATGGGCATGTCCTATATGCTGCTGTTGTTGCATATAATATTGTCTCCACAATAAATAAATTTTTAAAATCCGCATGTAATTCCAGCTACTCAGGTGGTTGAGGCAGAAGGACCACTTGAGGACAGGAGCTCGAGACCAGCTGGGGAAATAAAGTGAGACCCTATCGCTGTAATCTGGAAGGCACCTCTTTAAATTTACCTTGGGTTCCTACTATACATGTTACTTCAACTCCAAACCTTCACTTCCTTCCTCTATTGTATCCCAAAAGAATATCTAAGCAAGAACCTCTAACCTTTATTTCCTTCCTGCACCCCATCACACAAGAATACCTAAGCAAGAAACAAGAAGAATAGCCAAATTAACACCTAAATTAAACTATCCAGCTGGGTAAAGAATCCACCATTTCCTCTTCTCCCACTGCTTTTGGACATTCCTGAGCTTCCTTAAAACTGCCACTTACCAGGAGAGAATCTCACTGTCACCACTGCTTTCTTTCTTTCTTTTTTATTTTTATTTTTTGAGTTGGATTCTCACTCCATTGCCCAGGCTAGAGAGCAGTAGCATACTCATGGCCACCCCACAGTCGACCTGCTGGGTTCTGGCGATCCTTCCACCTCAGCCTCCCAAGTAGCCAGAACTACAGGTGCAAGCTACCACACCCAGCTAATTTTTTGATTTATCATAGAGATGAGGTCTTGCCAAGTTGCCCAGGCTGGTCTCGAACCCATGGGTTCAGGCAATCCCCTCACCTTGGCCTCCCAAAGTGCTGGGATTATAGGCTTGAGCCACCATGCCCGGCCTCACCACTGCTTTCTAGAGTTAAATTCAGTGTGGCACCCTGTGACTTAGACCTTTCTGAGGTGTAAATCCAGAAGTTCCTCATTATTGAGGCCTGCCATTTCTAAAGTTGGTCTTATGGCAGAGAAAGTGTTGCAGCATTTCCACTCATTTAGTAATGTATATTAGAAAATCAGGGTCAGGCTTCATTGTCTTTCAAATATAGTACTTCTATCATCAAACAGCTGCCCTATGAAGGGCAGGGTGTGGTGGGTGGCTCACACCTGTGATTTCAGTACTTTGGGAGGACAACGTGGGAGAACTGCTTGAGCCCGAGTTCAAGACCAGCCTGGACAATATAGCAAGACCTGGTCACTACAAAAAATAAAAATAAAGTTTAAAATTTACTGGGTGCGGTGGCTTAAGCTTGTAATTCCAGCTACTTGGGCAGTTGAGGCAGAAGGACCACTTGGGACAGGAGTTCAAGACCAGCTGGGGAAAAAATTATTAAAATTAGTCATGTGTGGTGGCATGCACCTACAGTCCCAGCATGGGAGGCTGAGGTGGGAGATGGCTTGAGCCCAGGAGTTCAATGCTGCAGTGAGCTGTGATCATGCCACTGCACTTCAGCCTGGGCGACAGAATGAGACCAAAACTCAAAAAATACAAAAACAAAAAAACTTCCCAATGAGGCCATCTTAATTTCAGGGGTGGATGCTGCTGTCTAGTATAGTCTGAACCAGTAGTGGGCAAAACTTTCCTGCAAAGGCCTAGAGTACAATAAGCACTCTAGGCTTCGTAGGCCGTGTTGTCTCTGCCACAACCCCTCAACTCTGCTGTGGTGGCTCAAAAGCAGCCCTGGATACCACGTAAGCCACAGGCCTGGTCATGTCCCAGGAAAGCTTTGTTGACAAAAACCTGGGGTGGCTGGATTTGACCACAAGTTGTGATTTGCAGACTCCTGGTCTAGAGAAAGGAGTATCTCGACTTTCCATCTTCTAGGGTAATACAGGAAGTGCCACACACAGCGTGTCCTTTCCCAGTGACCTCACATCGTAGGGGCACCATGGAAGTCCTTTATGGGCCTGTGTTACAGCTGTCCTGTTCCATCCTGCAACCTCCCACCTTACTCTTTGTTCCACTAGGATTCTGTTCCACCTAGGGAATGAATATGCCGAGAACCATCTGGGAGCTCCCACCTAGGCCCACGGAGTGAGAAGCTGCCTGCTTCTTTTTCCTGCTGACAGATCTCTCTCTAGCTGCAGCACCAGTGTGTCTTGCTTCCTCTGCCTTTGTCTCCACTCTCCGTTCTGAGTTCAGAGCCCAGAAAAGAAGGCTGTCCTGTCTCAGCACCAGGCTGTAAATCACAAGAAGGCAGCCCTCCCCTTCCCCATCTTCCCATCTGCTCAGATTAATTAATTGTCAGAAATACATTTCTGCCTGCAGAGGAGAGGGCTCTGGAAGAGAGAGTGAGAGGTGGTGAGGAGCTGATTCTCGGGCCTGTGAGCCCAGCCTGTCCCATGACATCCTGCCCCAGTCCCGCCCAAGAAGCACTCAAAGCCAAGGGGTACCCAGGACCCTGAGAAATGAACACATTCCCTCACCCACCCCGGCTGCAGGGATCACAGCCCTGCCGGGAGTCCAGGGCTGTTGCTGAATATATTCCCCTTTGTGACAGGAAGACAGCTCTAGGCAACACCATTGTCCTGGAGGCACCTTGAGCTGTCACTTTTCTTCTTTTTTAAATTTGTGTGTGTGTGTGTGTGTGTGTGTGTGTGTGTAGACTTAGTTTCAATATTTTCTGTTATTTATTTATCTATTTATTTATAGCTAGGGTCTCAAATTGTTGCCCAGGCTGGAGTGCGATGGCATGATCATGGCTCACTGCAGGCTCCAACTCCTTGACTCAAGTGATCCTCCCTCCTCAGCCTCCCAAATAGTTGGGGCGAGAGGCAGGTGCCACCACACCTTGCTAATTTTTTATTTTTATGCTTTTGTAGACACAGAGTCTTGCTTTGCTGCCTAGGCTGGTCTCAAACTCCTGGACTCAAGCAATCCTCCTACCTTGGCCTCTCAAAGTGCTGGGATTACAGGCAATGAACCACTGCGCCTGGCCAGACACTATTCTTCTGGGGGCTTGTGGTGATGCTGTAGGTCAGGAGACAGAAGATGCCCGATCCCTGCCCTACCTCTCACTTCTCTGGCTGCTGGAGACTCACACCCAGTGGGTTTAAAATCCTGCACCGAGATTCCTCTGGAGACAGTGCCAGGCCAAAGGGGAAAACACCCCACCTTTAAACTAGAGCAGCTGGATTTCTACTGCTTAACTGGGGTCCCCAGGAGCTTTTATCTGATCAAAGGATGCTGTAGCTAAAAATAAAATAAAATAAAATAAAATTCCAAACTACTGTATTAGATACTTTTAGATGCAAAACTTAAACAGAAAAAAGTTCTTGAGTCAGAGGATCTGCTTTCTTCCAGAAACACTCCTGCTATGGGCAGTTGTGCAGGGCAGGGGCCAGAGTCATTACCTCCTCCCATGACTACAGAGCCATGGCTGGCTTTTCAAGCAGCTTTGCTCCCCACACCACTCCCTCATCCTATATACACACTAGGCTTTGGAGAGGAAACAAAAAACACAAAACACACACCCTACACACACATACACACACACAGTTGCTGGAAAAACCAATACCAACATCAATTAAAAAGCTAAACTCTTCTAAAAGTGGAACACGATGTTCCCTCAGCCTAAAATAGTCTTCACCTCCACTTCTCTGCTCAGATAACTCCTCCTTGTCCTTAAGACAGCTCAAAGACCTCTTCCTCCTCCTGCCACTAACACTCAGCAACTGCACTCAAAGGCCTCCTGACCCGAAGTCTAGTGTTCCTCCCACTCCCTGGCACAGCTTCTGGGACCCACGCTTTGGGATTGTGATGAGGTAAAGGTGCCTTGGAAAGGGCCCTTTTGAGGAACTGTAGCTAAACCATTAGCATGGAGTTGTATGAGTTCTGACCTGGGGGAGCCCAAGGCCGGGGTGCACCGTGTGAGAACAAAGTGAGTGTTCAGCTCATCGTGACATCTGGTACACTAAGAGGCCCTGCTTAGTTACATGGCTGAGTTACTACACAAAGTGAGAATGGAGGTAATCCCAGGTTAATTTAGCTAAATGTAGGCTCTGGGGCCTGAACCCATTCTTCAGATGTCAGCTTCAACATCAGTGCCTCAGAGAAGTTTCCCCTAGTTCCCAAAACCACATTTGATCACCCATTATCTGCATTCTCCTCCTACCCAATGGTCCATCTCAGTGGTTACCATATTTGGAACTATACAGTTTTTGTGCTGTTATTATAAACTCTGGGATGCCAGTGGTGAGTCTGTCTTCTTGAGAGATATATCCCAAGAAAATCAAGGCCAGATACCATGATGCATGCCTATAATCCCAGCACTCTGGAAGGCCAAGGTAGAAAGATTACTTAAGGCCAGGAGTTCAAGACTAGCCTGGACAACACAGCAAGACCCAACTCCACCAAAAAATAAATAAAAATTAGCCAGGTGGTACATGCCTGTAGTCCTAGTTACTTGGGAGGCTGAGGCAGAAGTATCATTTGAGCCCAGAAATTTGAGGTCACAGTGAGTTATGTATTCTAGCCTAGGTGACAGAGCCAGGCTTTGTCTCTAAGAATAAAAGCGGAAAAAAAAGAAATTGTTGATGAATAAATGAAAAGTGTGATGAGCTAGATGAGTGTTCATCACATCTTAAAAGACATCTAATGTGAGGAATGAGAGGTTAAAAGCTAAATTGCTAATCCTTTAGGTCAGTAGTTCTCAAACTTGTCTGTGCATCAGAATCATCCAGAGGTCTTGTTAAAACCTGGACTGCTGGACCACACTCTGACAGTTTAGGATTTAGTGGGTCTGGGGTAGGGCCCAAGAGTTTGTGTTTGTCACAAGTTCATAGGTGCTGCTGACCTGGGGAACGCATTTTGGGAACTAAGGTTTTAGGTCTTCATCTGGCACCAACATGATTATTAAAATGGACTCACACGTGGGCAAGAAAATGATATTCAATCAGATGATTGAGAATATACGTATTATCTTTGCAAAAACTAATTTAAAAAAAATTTTTTTTTTTTAATTGAGACACAGTCTTGCTACGTTGCCCAAGCTGGTCTTGAACTCTTGGACTCAAGTGATCCTCCTACCTCAGTCTCCCAAAATGCTGGGATTACAAACATGAGTCACTGTGCCTGACAATTTTTAAAATTTCTATAAACAATTTATGGACCCCTAAGAATAAACATCAGAATCTAAAGGTCTCCAGACCCAGTTCAAGAAATGTTCATCTAGATGATTGCTCTGATTTTTTAATCTGATTGATGTATCAAGCTAGGAGAGACTTTTTCTTGAGAGTGTGTGTGTTTTCCCTCAAACTGTTTAAAATGGCAAAAAGAGCCAGACATGGAAGCTCACACCTGTAATCCCAGCACTTTGGGATGCTGAGGCAGGAGGATTGCTTGAGCCCAGGAGTTCAACATCAGTCTGGGCAACATAGCAAGACCTCACCTCTACAAAAAAAAAAAAATCAAAAAATTAGCCAGGTGTGGTGGCACCAGTTACTTGGGAGGCTGAGGTGGAAGGATCACCTGAGCACAGGAGGTTGAGGCTGCAATGAGTCATGATCATGCCACTGCACTCCAGCCTGGGTGACAGAGTAAGATTCTCACTCAAAAATAATTAAAATAAAGTAAAATAAAATGATAAAAGAGCCCTTGGTCAGATTTAAGGTCACAATCATATGATAAACTGGAAAAAAGAGGAATGTATCATGTGTCAGCACCTCCCCAAAGCAGTCCAAAGCTTGGAGTGGAGGATCTCAAGAGAGTAGATTTTCTACTGGAACCACCGTCTGCCCCTTACCTCTGCATAGTCAGCCACGAGGTAAAGCTCCACATACTTCATGGAGTTCAAATCTTCCCTTTTCATCTGAGAAAGAGATAGAAGCAGATCAGAGGAGCAGAGGTGGTGGACTTGGCCTCATTTAAAAAACAAAACTGCTGAGAAACAGCAATAGGATAAGCTGCAGACCTCCATACTTAGATTTTGTCCTCAGACACTAGAGACAGTCCTGGCTGTGGTTACCATCACCCCATAACACTGTCCACTGTCCACTGCCCTCTGGTTATTTCTGGAATCTGCTCTGGGGCATGGGACCCAGTTTTTTAGTCTCAGAAAATACTGATCTGGGTTGGCTGGCACAGGCAGGATGGAGGCCAACATACAGGCAGGAACTTGCTAACCATCAAGTTCCCAAGTGACCTTGAAACCACAGACCCCTATTTTCAGTATGAATAAATACACACATTTTGTGCATATGATAGTGGGGGAGGCATGCTTCCCCTCACCAACTTTTTAAAAGTTTCTGAAATCAGCATCTCAAAGTATTTTAAGTGGAATAGTGTTTTCCCCCAAAGCAGCTGTTCTATTAGGAAGGTTTCTCACACTCAACAATGACTTAAAGTAAAAGAATAACGCTATTTCCTCCTTCTTAGCCATCACCCTTTCATTCAGAAGTAAACCTGGATTCAAAGCAGGCGTACTCAGAGTGGACAAGCCTATTCCCAGGTTGACTCCTACACGGAGAGCCTCACAACTCACCCTGCGAGGTCGCTTCTTGGTCTGATGTGTAAACTGAAGGACCCAGTCCCTGGTGGTGGGCTTGGAGAGCTCGAACCCGCAGTTCCCTGGGGGCAGCTTGAGATGCTCAGATCTGTAAATAAGGTGCTGATCCCCGCTGTCAGGGAGGGGCTCGATGATATAGCTGAGGTTACTGCTCACTGTAATCAGTCCTCTGTTGATAGGAGAAATAGAACCTCTGGTCAAAGATTATGGTTCTGGAAAATTCCCTCATACAAGCCTTACTTTTCTCATATGCAAAATGACACAGAAAGTTTTGATCACTGGTTTTTAACCTTATTATGGGGACACGAGCCCCTCTATGAGACCCCAATGCAAGCCCTGACCTCCTCTCTGAGAAGCACATATGTATATGAAATGTGGGTGCACAACCTCAGGGCACCTGTACCCCCCACTTTCATCATGGGTCTCCAGTTCAAAATCTCTGGACTAGGGAAGCTCAAGGTTCTAAAGAAAAAACTGCTGTGCCCAGGACACTTAATCCTTATAGAGTAAGGTTGGACCAGGATGCCCCAAAGCCTTCCATACCCAAACACAACAAGTGACACATCACAGGTCAAAACTTTACAGGTCGAGAAAAAGCAGTATAGTGGCCAGAGAAAGAACACTGGCCTGCAGGTAAGGAGACCCAGGCTCTAGAATTAGCACCAACACTCAATTGTCACATGCTTTTTTTTTAATTTAAATTTTATTTTTTTAGAGACAAGGTCTCACTCTGTGGCCCAGGCTGGAGTGCAGTGGTGCAATCATAACTCATCGCAGCCTCAAATTCCTGGGCTCAAGTGATCCTCCTGCCTCAGCCTCCTGAGTAGCTGGGACTACGGGCATGAGCCACCAGCCCCAACCCTGTCATATATTCTTCAACAAACATCTTAAATCTCTCTGAGCCTCAATTTCCTCATCCCTAAAATGGAAATGACAATTGAATGATTTATCAGGACCCTTGGATAATTAAATAAAAAGCCAAGTGTCCCTGTGCTTAGAAACCACTGATGACATGCCTACTAGTCCCAACCGCCCCAAGTCGACAAGGCTGCTATTTGGTGAAATGACATCCACCACCAAGCATGTGTGACTACCCTGACCTTCCCCTTGGTTATAGATGTCAGCATTGAACACAGAATAAACTCATCAAGCTCCAGTTTAGACATAATCTGGACATAATCCTTGTCCTCAAAAAATTCACAGTTCACAGGAGGACAACCATTCATTCACAGTTCACAGGAGGACAACCATCCCACAAACGTTAACTGGGTTTCTGCTAAGAGCCAGGTGTTGTGCCAGTTGCTGAGGATGGAGCAGAGAACAAGACAAAGTGCCTGCCCTCATGAAGCTTAGAGTCTAAACACGGAAGTAAGTCACTCCAATATTTAACAGAGAACAAAAAGGTTTCATCGCCCCTAACACTGATGGATTGGATGCAGCTCGTTAGTTCGCTAAATCAACTAGGCTTTGAGCGAGATAGAGGTCATGATTGATTACCTGTTGGTGTTGCATATAATCAATGACGTGAGTAGAGCCCACACAGCAGTGATCTGTCATCCTTGATGCAGTGAGATGAATACAATAGCAAGGCAATGTCCTCAAGGCTCTCCAAAATGTGCTCCAAAACCTCACACAGGCACGCGTCCATCCAGTGTTCTCAGAACCTGAAGCATCTCCAACTCGGAGTCTTTGCCACCGTGAACTGACAGGACCTCTCTCTCAGGGTGTCTCCGCCTCCCCCCCTCCACAAACCCTCAGGACTCCTGCCCAGGTTTTGCCCTTGTGACGTCTCAGGAAAGACAGCGCAGACTCTGGTCAAGATCAGCCCTTCCGGAATCCCATCCCTGGCTGACCTCATTTCTGGAGCCCAATGACTTCCCGTCCCCACCTAGGCTGACGCAGCAACTCCCGACCAGTCCCTCAGCAGGACACCTAAGGCGCTCCCTGGAAGCTGGGAATGAGAGTGGAGCTAGGAGCAAGGGTCACAGCCACCCCCCCTAATTCAACAGGAAAGGGAGGGGGAGAGGCTGCAGGCATCCTGTTCCCATGTTATCTTGTCATCTCAGGCGACCAAGTCCTCTCCCACCACCTCAGTTTCCCCTGCCGGCTACAGATGCTGGGAACACAAAATCAGTTGACCACCAACCAACTGATGGCTCTGTGTGCACCAAGTTGTGGCTGCCAGGGTTACACCCAGTGAGTGGAAAGTTCCATATGGGAATTGGGAATGTTCAAGTGCAGGGTCACAAGGTATAGCCAACCTGGCATCACTTGCACAAGGCTCTGAGTCAAACAGGACAGAGATCAAGCCAGAGCGCGGTGTACCATAAATAATAACAATCACAGAGGCTGTAGATTTTGAGCTACTGACCAGGCACTGTGCTAAGTAAGCATTTTATCACTCACACCAGCTTCTAGGATCTGTACAAACATCATCCCCAATGTGCAAATGCAAAGACCAGGGCTCAGCAAGGCTAATTAACTAACCCAAAGTCATACAAATAGTAAGAGTGGAGTACAGATTTGAATCTAAGTATTCTGGCTCCAAGGTTGTGGGCAACCTTAACCCTGACCTTACACTGCCTTGGTCACAATAGCCCCACAGAGTGGATCAGAAAGACACTCCCAATTTACAGATGGCTTCAGTGGCTGTGCCAGCAACTCTCCTGTGAGGTTTGATTGGCCAGTGCCCAGCTGACCTATCTCAAGTAAGACTCCAGTAAAATCCTGGGAGGTAAGCATTCAGCCTACTTCTTATTATCACATTACCCTTTACTCACCAAATGCCAGTCACTGTGTTTACAGACGTTATTTTTATTTCATTCCCTCATCAATGTTATAAGGTAGGCACCATCATGTGACCCATTTTATAGATGAGGAAACTAAGGCTCAGAGAGATTAAATAACAAGCTCTCACAGGTTATCTGTGGTCAAAGATTTAAGGTCTATAGACTCTATTCCCTTAACCTCTATGCTGTCTGTCTCCATCAGTGAGTTCTAAACTTAAGTGTCAGAGCTCTCTAAGATTGGAGGTCCTGGAGCTGTCTATTAGAATATTCTAAAGAGTACTAAAAATATAGATGTCTAGGACCGCTATGGTTTGTATAGGGTTGGTTTGGCCTTGCCAGCTCTCATGTTGAAATCTGATCCCCAGTGTTGGAGGTGGGGCCTGGCAGGAGGTGTTTGGATAATGGGGGCAGATCATGAATGGCTTGGTGACCTTCTAGCAATGAGTGAGTTCTTGCTCAGTTAATCCCCGTGAGAGTTCCCTTGAGAGCTAGTTGTAAAAAAGAGCATGGTAGCTTCTGCCTTTCTCCCTCTGGCTTCCTCTCTCGCCATGTCATCTCCACACCCAAGCTCCCTTCGCCGTCCACCATGAGTGGAAGCTTCCTGAGGCCCTCACCAAAAGCAGATGCCTGTGCCGTGGTTCTTGTAGAGACTGCAGAACTATAAGCCAACTAAAGCACTTTTATTTATAAGTTACCCAGTCTCAGGCATTCCTTTACAGCAACATAAAAGGACTTATCTGGGGCCCAACCTAAAAGGATTCTGGGGCTGAGAGTCTGTATTGTATTTTCTACACGCTCACAGGAACTCTGGCCTGGAGCCCACACTCCAAAACAGGGGCCTGCTTTTCACAGGGCCCTGGGGAACTCTGATCAGAGAGTGGGCAGATTGAGAAGCACTGGCTCAGAAGGACACTGAAGGTTGTTCTGTGGCAACTCCCCTCCTCTCCCCGACTGCTGTCCCTAGTAATTTGCCTATGTCATGGCCTGAGGGTGGAGAAGAGGCCTGCACAAGACCAGCACTTTACAGTGGACCCCAGCTTTGTGGCTGGGGGAATGTCCGCAAATGTGGTTCTAAGGCCCTCCTTGCCACCACTTCCCAAGTCAGCTCACTGCCCTCCCCTAGCACCCAGCGGTCGTTTGCCCTTCTAGGAGCCTTGGTTGATCTAATTTGCCAAATGTTAGCACTGGCAGAGGCCCAGCCAGCAGGCATGGGCAGGGACCCAGAAGGCTGGGTGGCTGTGGCCTCACGCGCGATTCTCCATTCTATTTTGCATCCTCTTCATCATCGTTAAGAGCTAGAGACAAGCCGGGCTCGGTGGCTCAGCCTGTAATCCCGCGCCTTTGGGAGGCTGAGGTGAGTGGAGTGCTTGAGCCCGCGGGTTCGAGACCCGCCTGGGCAGCGAGACCTCATCTCTACAATAAATCAAAAAATCAGCCGGCGTGGTAGCGCATGCCTGTAATTCCGGCTACTCGGAAGGCTGAGGCGGAAGGATCGCCGGAGCTCAGCAGGTCCAGGCTGCGGTGGCCGGAAGCGGCCACTGCACTCCAGTCTGGGCGACAGAGTAAGACTCAGACTCAAAAAAAAAAAGAGCTGGATACAAATGAAACTGTTCAGAGAAACCCAGGCAGGCCAGGCAGGCAGGCAGGCTGCAGGCGACTCATGTTTAACCCCTGAATGCCTGAAGGACTCATCCAAATGCATCCTTCAAGGACCTAGGCAAGAACTGCACCCTGGGAATTTGTCTACTCAGAGCTATACCAACATCCCTACACCCAAAGCTGCCCTAAGAGGTACCCACTCTGTTTCCCTTCATTCCTCTCTCCTGCCCCCCCAATTTGCATCCATGTGGAAGGAGTTACAGAGAACTTCAAAGTCAGAGAGAAGAGAGAAGTCAAACTGGTGGTATGCTCCCCTGGGACAGGTGGCAGGGCACAGGGAGAGAGTATGCTCAGGAGTGACACACCTGGGGTCACCCTAGCTGCGTTGTCCACTAGCTGTGTGAAGTAATCAGCAATGTTTACTAATAACCAAAGCATCATTTAGAACAGCTGAGAGTCACTGAGCATGCACCACACATTAAGCAAAGTGCAAAGTGTTTTATTCGACAGTCATTCGACACATCTGTATTGAGAACCTACTATGTGACAGGAACTGTTCTGGGCACCGAGGATACAAGCACGATCAAAATAAAGTTTCTGCCATCAAAGAGCTTGTACACATCGCCTAATGTAAATCCACCAAGGACGTCAATATTGCCGTTCCCATTTTGCAGATGAGAAAACTGAGATTAGAGAACTGAAATCACTTGTCAGGGTTTAAACCAGGAAGTATCTGACTCCAGAAGCTGAACTTGTCACAGCTTAATGGTACTGCCCTCCAAGGGCCTAATCTGCATAGTGCCTGGCACAGTGGTGGCATTTATTATCTGTTCGGCAGAAGGAAGGCAAGATATTCAAAGGGGGAAAGGGCATGACACTTCTTACAGGCTGGCTGCCTCCAACCCCCACCTCCCTGAGACTCTGCCCATCCTCTCTGCAGCCCAGAGCTTCCCACATCGAAGGATTTGTTTTTTGTTTGTTTTGAGACAGAGTTTTGCTCTGTTGCCCAGGCTGGAGTACAGTGGTATGATAATAACTCACTGTAGCCTTGAACTCATGGACTCAAGCGATCCTCCCACCTCAGCCCCCAGAGTAGCTGGGACTTACAGGCACTTGTCACCATGCTTGGATTTTTTTTGTTTTCCCGGTAGAGATGGGGTCTCACTATATTGCCCAGGCTGGTCTCAAACTCCTGGCCTCAAGTGATCATCCTGTCTCGACCTCCAAAAGTGCTGAGATTATAGGTGTGAGCCACACTATCTGGCTGAAGCATTCTTTGATTGTCTGATCTATTCTCATTTTACAGGACACACACAAAAAAGAACTTGCCCAAGCTCACCCAGTGAGTTAATGTCAGAGCTGAAGGCAGATCTCAGGTCTCCTAATGTCCAGGTTCATTTCCCTGGAGTGGGGCCCTGACATTAGCTCCCACTATCCACCCTCATCCCCCAGGACTTAGCCACCTGTAGGACTGAGCAAGGCCCGGAAAGTAATTACAGGCCAGCCTGGCCATGAAAGACAGGGAAAAACTAAACGTGGAGGGAAAAATACAGAGTCACAGCCTGGAAGTACACAGCTGGATCTCACACTTGGACCCCTTCCCTCTAAATTTTGGGCTCATTCCAGGCCATCACTCACACTTTCCTACACACTCTCCTGCTTTCATTCTCAGTATCGTATTCCTTCTCTCTCTCTTCCTCTCAAAGAATCTGGGCCAAGGCACCAGGATTAAGGTAGAATCACCATGTGAGCCCTAGGATCTTTAAGACAGGACTGCTATACTACAAGGGTGATACATCAAACAGACCATTGTATGTAACTTTTTTTTTTTTTAGTTGGTGTCTCACTCTTTTGCCCAGACTGGAATGCAGTGACATGCTCACGGCCACTGCAGTCTCAACCTGCTGGGCTTAGGCAATCCTTCCACCTCAGCCTTCCAAGTATCTGGAACCACAGACGCACACCTGGCTAGTTTTATTTTTTGTAGAGACAAGGTCTCGCCAAGTTGCCCAGGCTGGTCTCAAAACCCTGGGCTCAGGCAATCCTCTCGCCTCCTCCTCCCAAAATTCTGAGATTACAGGCGTGAGCTACCACACCCAGCAATTTATCATATAACTTTTAAAAAGTTTGTATATAATTAAACTTGCCAGACATTTGCATTTAAGATACTACATAACCATTAAAAGAATGAGATACGGCCTGCACGGTGGCTCAAGCCTGTAACCCCAGCACTTCAGGAAACTGAGGTACCCAGGAATTCAAGACTAGCCAGGGCAAGTGAGACCTTGTCTCTACAAAAAAATAAAAAAATCAGCTGAGCATGATGGCACACACCTGTAGGTACAGCTACTTCAGAGGAGGCAGGAGGATCACTTGAGCCTAGGAGTTTGAAGCTGCAGTGGGCTGTGATCATGCCACTGCACTCCAGTCTGGGCAACAGAGTGAGACCCTGACTCAAAAATTAATAAATGAATAAATAAAAAGAATGATATAGGCCGGGCTCAGTAGCTCAGCCTGTAAACCCAGCACTTTGGGAGACCGAAGCGAGTGGATTGCCTGAGCCCACGGGTTCGAGACCAGCCCAGGCAACTTGGCGAGACCTCGTCTCTACAATAAATCAAAAATTAGCCAGGCGTGATAGCACGCGCCTGTAGTTCTGGCTGCTTGGAAGGCTGAGGCAGAAGGATGCTGGGGTGGCCCATGAGTGTGCCACTGCACTCCAGCCTGGGCAACAGAGTGAGACTCCAACTCAAAAAAAAAAAATGAGATATATCTGTGTGTACCTAAAACATAATACAAAGTTGGAAAAAAAAAAAAACTACAGAACTGTATATATAAGGATAATCTCACTTGGATAAATACACACACACACAATTATGTATGTCCCCAACAGTGATTACAGATGGAGAATAGATTGGTTGTAAGGGTAGGACAGGACAAGGAACCTTCACTTTTTAAAATTTATACTTTCCTGTATAATATGAATGTCTGAATGTTTGACATTAAGCCGATATTAGTTATGTAATGATACGTTTTAATAAAATAAACAACTTCTCAATCAAGTACCCCTCCTGAGCCAAGGACACAGATACATGCACACACACATAACGCACATGTTTCCCAGAATACACACTCAGTCAAAGGTGTGTCAGTCCAGTATTGTGTAGGTTTCTACAAAGCATGTAAAGCAGGAAAACATGAACATCTTATGTGGTTCCCGTCAGCACTGATGGAATGACTTATAAGAGGACCTTACACATATTCCCTGTGTTAGCTCACAAAGCATCTGTGCATGCATCCTTAATCTGAGACAGGCATGGGGGATGTGGACACTCAAGTGGCCCCAACAGATGATATGCCAACATCTTTTTATTGGTGTCATTATAAGTATTCATAGCTTCCATCCAATTCTCAAAGGAGTCAGATGTCAAATAAGATTAAAAAGTCAGTAGCTCAAGCCTGTAATCACAGCACTTTGGGAGGCCAAGGTGAGAGAATTGCCTGAGTCCAGGGATTCGAGACCAGCCCAGGCAACTTGGCGAGGCCTTTTCTCAACAATGTGTCAAAAAATTAGCCAGGCATGGTAGCGCACGCCTGTAGTTCTGGCTACTTGGAAGGCTGAGGCGGAAGGATCACCTGAGCCCAACAGGTCGACATTGGGATGGCCATGAGCAAGCAACTGCACTCCAGCCTAAGTGGCAGAGTGAGACTCCAACTCAAAAAAAAAAAAAAAAAAAGATAAAAAAGCACAGTGTGGTATATCTATGCTCTTTTTTTGCAAGGAATGTTTCTAAAAGGATACATAAGACACTGGTAACGACAGCTGTCTCTAGGAAGGGGGAAATCTGAAAATCTGGGATGAGAAAGAGATCTGCTTTTCACTATACACTCATTTGTACTATTCAAATTTATTTTTACTATAATCATGCAATACTTCTTCAATTAAAGTAACCTAAAGAACGACTTTGGAGAGGAGGAGACCCAGCAAGCATCTAGAAGCTCAGTTGGAGTCCTCTGTATCATTGGTCTGAAGATACTACTTGGTGTAAATACCACCCACTGTCTCCAGTCACAAGGCACTTATCTCCAGAAGAGAGGAACACTTGCACGGAGATTTCCCATTACAGCAGAGCTTTATAAGTCTTGGGAGGCACCTTGAGTTTGGAGACATGGGTTTGAGCCTCCTGCTGTTTCAGCTGCTCCTTCCAGGGTCCGAACAGAGTCACCCGGCCTGAGACTCCATCTTCAATGAGTGTGCCCGTGACCTGGTTTTCTAAGGTGCATGGTGAGAGGGCTCTGTGAGGAGCACAGCCCTCCCCAGACAGAAGCATGCAAAGCAGGAACACATGGACATCTTATGCGGTTCCCCTGTCAGTACTGCTGGAATGACTTACAAGAGGCCAAGCCAAGTTCCCACTGCTCCAGACTGAGAGGCCAGAGGAAGTGGCAGAGAGAAGCAGGTCACACCTGCATGCTCTCTCTCCTCCTCGGGAGGAAATTTGTTTACTTGCAGACAGCAGGCAGCGGTGACTGGGCTTGTAAACTCCACCAGAGGCCAACTGGCTTGCTCAACCAGAGCAGAGGGGATTTGGGTCACTCTGATATCACCTCCCTGCCAAAGCCTATTTCCTGCCTAACTCTCTCCGGCCAACCCACCATGAAGCCTTGCTTACAACAGAGACATGGCCCAATTTATAAACAGACACGTGGCACCCGCAATGCAGGGGTCTTGGATTTATATGGGAGCCTGCATAAGTCTTAGCATGGTTTTACTGTCATAAGAGGATAAGAATTCTTTATGTTTATAAAATGCTGTGGACTTAAAATAACTATTTCTACCACATCTAACATGGATGCTCATTTTATAGGTGAAAAAGCTGAGGCCTCTGAAAGTTGTTTTACATTGTCTGTTTTTCTTCCACCTATGTAGGGCACAGTATGGGATAATTAATTGTCTGGATATTGCCTCTTTCCCCCCTTATCTGGCTTCTTTCTCTCCCCCAGGGAGCAGCCCCTGGCCATGGTTGGTCTCTGCAGAACATGCATATTCCCTGTAACAAGTCTTGCATTTTTTAATTTTTATTTTTTTTAGAGATATTGCCCAGACTGGCCTCAAACTTCTGGGCTCAAGCAATTCTTCCATCTCAGCCTCCCAAAGTGCTGGGATTACAGGTGTGAGACACGGAGCCCGGCCCCAAAGAATATTACTCCAACATACACACACTGATTCTACTATATGCAGGGCACTAAGGCAGGCTGCTGGAGAGAAACAGATAATTGCAAGAGAATTCCTATTCTCAAGGATCACACATTCTCAGGTACAGACTAACATGCACACAATCACCTGGAATCTTGGTAAAATGCAGACTATAATCCGGCAGGTCTGGGTAGGCAGTGAGTTACCGAATTTTGAGCCAGCTCCCAGGAGAAGTTGGCACTGCCCATCCTTGGACCACACCCAGAGGAGCAGGAGCCTAGGCAATCACTAGAGGCTGACAAAGTGCCAGTGCAGTTCTACGGCGAGAATCCTCTAACACGCTTAATCTCTACAACACCAGGTATAGATTCTTTTCGTGCACGTTGCACAAATGAGACCAATGAAACCCAAGGTCATCCAGCTGGTAAACGGCTACTGGCTCACACCCAGGTAGTCTGGCTTAAAGAAGGAAAGGTCGCTCTCTTTCCAAAGCACCATCTGGTTGGAACTTTACCACTGAGTTCTGTCTTGAAAATTACCCTTGTCTCTCCTTTCTCTTCTCACTTTCTCTGTTCACTAACGGCCCATTTCTCACCACCTACAAATACTTCTACCAGAGAAGAGCTAAGGAGATGGAGACCGTAAGGTATTGTCTGGACATGAACTGTTTCCCCCTATGCCTGGCTTCTTCCTGCCCCCTCCCTCAGGGAGCAGCCTCTGGCCAAGGCTGGTCACTAAAGGAGATGTATATTCCCTGGAATGAGTCATGGGGTGCAGGTGATCTAATTGTAAGCACTGTTTGGGAATGTGAATGATTAGGTTGATTGCTTTGGTTACAAAACTGCTTGCTATACTGCTCCAAGGAGTGGATTCTTCACTGGCGGGGTGCCTCCCGTAAGTTTTAATAAACCAATGTCTTTCCCTGCTGGACCTCTAGGTGACTTCTTTAGAATAGGTAACCATTACACATAAATCCTCTCAGATTAGGGGTTACCGTGTTACAGAGACCAAATGCTCCCACTCATCAATTTCGGTATATACTGTTTATCTTATTTTTTTTTTTGTCTTCTGATGCTTTATCATCTAGGGTCTTGCTGACCCTGGAGGGGCTGTCCCTTCCAGGGTTAACCAATTCCAAGAGACAGTAAACAATTTCCCAATTAGCTTTCCTTTCCCATGCAAGCCACCCACAGAGTCCACACCCCAACCACTTACTTTATTGGGTTCTCAGCCTCTGGGCCACAGTCTCCCTGTCTAATCACCCCAGGAAAAGTTATAGGACAACTAAGGACAGACGACCCCCATGTCCCAGAGCCCACTGAAATTACTCAAACTTGCCGGCCCTAAACCTGTCTACTCTGCCTCATCCATTCCCTCCTTCGCAAACCACAATAAAAAGCTCCTGCCCACAGTTCTCCTGGCTTCCTCTGCCCCAACCAACCTCAGGGCTTCCCTGTATAGCCCTCTGTGGCATAGCATGCCCCCTCCTTTCTGTGAGTATAGCCAACTTTTGTTTTTGTCTTATTATTTGTGGAGATGGAGTCTCACTATGTTGCCCAAGCTGGTCTCAAATTCCTGGTCTCAAGCAATCCTCCTGCCTTGGCCTCCCAAAACACTGGGATTATAGCTGTGAGCCACCATGCCTGGTCAACCACCTCAGTTGTCTCCTGATTGGTTGGTCTTACCACACCTGAATAACAATAAAACCTATATTTTATTTTATTTTACTTATTTTTGAATTGGAGTCTCACTCTTTCGCCCAGGTTGGAGTGCAGTGGCATGCTCCCGGCCACTGTAGCCTCAACTTGTTGGGCTCCCACGATCCTTCCGCCTCAGCCTTCCGAGTAACCGGAAATACAGACACGCTACTAAGTCCAGCTATTTTTTATTGTAGAGGTGAGGTCTCGCCGAGTTGCCTGGGCTGGTCTCAAACCCATGGGCTCAGGCAATCTACTCACCTTGGCCTCCCAAAGTGCTGAGATTACAGGCTGAAGCTAAATTTTAAAACACCAAGTTCATCGAGAAAGTTAAACAAATCCCAGTGAATTTGTGTATGACCTAGGCTTTCCCCTGCCCCTCCAGGCTCAGCTCTGCTCAGGGCTGGACCGTGCACACTCTCAAAGGACTCCTTCCTAAAATCCCTGCCTTAGACTAGTCCTACTTATCTTGGAAATTCCATTTCTGGGGAAGAGTGTCAGGTGTCCCCCTGCATCCCCAGGGTGGGTCTCTTACCGAATTCCCCGGCATGTGCTGAGTGTGACACTGGACTGTTCCACTTCCTTCACCATGCCATGGTAGAAGCAGTGATCCTGGAGAGGAGAAAGGAGATGGTCAGGCCAAGAACACCAAGAGAAGCACCTCTCGAGAACATGAGGGAGGGCTCATGGTTTATTGTATATGCACCCTAACTTATAGCCCCTTACAGCCTACAAAGAGCGCTCCAAGCTGCCACTTTAATTGATCCCCATCATAATCCTGGAGATGGGGCAGGGCAGATGTCACTATCTCCAGTGAACAGATAAAGAAGCTGAGGCTCAGAGGAGCACAGATTTGCCGAAGGTCTCCCAGCTGGTTGAAGAATCCAGGACTTTCAGATCTAGTTCAGGGCTCTTTCCACAGTATGATGCCAACCACAGGAAACACTGATTTCTCAAAGACCCGCCAGTGTCACCTTTGTAACCCCTGCAGTGGGTTGAATAATGTCCCCCTAAAATTCATGTCCACCCAAAACCTCAGAATGTGACTTTATTTGGAAATAGGGTCTTTGCAGATGTAATTAAATTAAGATGAGGTCATAGTGGATCAGAGTGAGTCCTAAATCCGATGGTTCGTATCCTTATAAGGAGAGGAGAGGACACACAGAGACACACAGAAAGAGAAGGAGGCTGTTTAAAAACGGAGGCAAAGACTAGAGTGATGAAGTTACAAGTCAAGGAACACGAAGGACAAGGAGCCACCAAAAGCTAGAAGAAGCAAGGAAGATTTCTTCCCCAGAGGCTTTGGAGGAAGCATGGCCTGCCACCACCTTGATTCTGGACTTCTAGCCTTTAGAACTGTGAGAGAGTAAGTTTCTATTGTTTGAACCCTCTGAGTTCATGGGGTAACAAAGTTACAATAGCTCTGGGAAACGAATACACTCCCTCCTTTTTTGAAGCTCACCATGCTCTCCCTCCCTGAAATCCCACCCCTGGACCATTCTTGATTCAGCCCCTACAGCCATAAGGTCTGATGCCACTCTCTAGCCATGGTGTCTCAAGGCTGCCCGGATTCCTTTATCACTACTCACAGCTGTGAGCACCACCACGTGCCAGGCCGTGGGCTAGCCCGGGAGACACAATAATGAGCACAGAGAGGCTCTTGTGAGAGCCCTCACTAATTAGAAAGCCACACAAAGATATAATTACACCAGGGCGTGGTGGCTCATGCCTGTAATGCCAGCACTTTGGGAGGCTGAGGCGAGAGGATTGCTTGAGCCCTGGAGTTCGAGACCAGTCTGGGCAACATACCAAGACCTCATCAAGAAAGAAAGAAGAAAGGCAGGTAGGCATGATGGGTGTGGTGGCGTGTGCCTGCAGTCCCAGGTACTTGGGAGGCTGAGGCAGGAGGTTCCCTTGAGCCCAGAGGCTGAGGCTGCAGTGAGTTATGATTGCATCACTGTACTCCAGCCTGGGTGAGAGAGAGAGACTGTCTCAAAGAAAAAAATTACATATCAGAAGAAGTGGCTTGAAATAAACATTTGGAGTGCTGGTAAGAGTTTTATAAGTAAAGTAACTATAGCATTTTGGAGGAAAACACAGTACGTTGAGCACACTGAAGTGCTAAACCAGACAGACAGGTACAAGCCAGGACTGTCTCCTATAAACCAAGGAGAAATAACAAGGGACATATTCCTACAAGTTTCTCCCCAGATAGGTCTAGAGAGACGAGCTGGTCAGAGCAAAGAGAAGCGAAAAGCTTTAGGCTAAAGCTGAGTTCTGGAAAGATCTTTAAAAAGGTATAAACTCCATAGTTGCAGACACATGGGAGCTTTCTCTTGCCCCCAGCACCCCAAGCCTGAGCAGGGTCAATCAGAAACGCACAGGCCTTCACATAAGTGACAGTCCCAGGGGTTCATCTCCAGGACCATGCTGCTTGTTTCTTTGTTCCCAAAAGGCAAGGATGTGACCCAAGAGGCAGCTAACCCATTTGTCTGTATTTCCTGGCTCCAGTCCCTCCCAGCTCTCAGCATGAAGACAGCCTAATAATTAAATTCAAGTATTTTGGCATGACCAGGCCAGATTGAAATCCAAGCTCCCACATCTGCCAGTTCCACAATCTCTCTCCGACCTTGAGTGTCTTTGAGAACACTGTACATTAAGGAGCTAGCAGAACACCTGGCCAGCACGGCAGGCAACAAGCATCAATGACCACATGATCATGAAATCCTCCTTCATCCAAGGCAGAATGTGTCCCCAAGGAGCTGGAAGCCCACCAAAGGGCTGAATCTGCAGCCTTCACGGTGCCAGTTCTACATCCTATCCAGCTGAGCCAGATCAGAGGACACAGGCCAAGGTGACACTCATCCCAGGCTCATTCTCCAGACCACAGGTGCCCTTTCATCCACGGGTAGTCCACCGGCCAGCGATGTCACTTCCCTACCCATTCAAGCTTGTGCAGTCAGGAGGAGAGACGGGCCAACCCCTGTTTTGCATCAAACTCTCCTGGCTTTTAGCAAGTCAGATTCCACCCCTGAGAGAAGCAAAAAGGAAAACCACCATGCTGGGGTTATAAAAGAAGGAGAGGCAGGTGAAACCCTCCTTCCTGCCAGGATTCCATCTGCTTTCAAATGCGAGGGGGTCACATGGCTTCTCTACCTACTCCTGGGCTCTGGGATTTGGAGACCGATCATGAAGCACTCAAGTCCTAAACCTGGTCCTTAGAACTCAACAGTGGGCCATGAACTCTGTAGCATAGGTTCATTCACAGGGAGAAGAAGGACCAGGCCTCCCAGGAGAGAGGGGGCTGAGCCTTTGAATGACAGAGTCAAGGAGTTCAGAAATGTATGTCAGCTACAGTCCCAAAATGCTAGTAAGTAAAGAGAACTCACATCCAGAATCCCTGCATCTCCTTATATCTTTGCAGTGATGCTAAAGGTGTTCATAGCCCGGGTGCTCTCTGAAATAGCATCACGACAGACTTTTCTAACATGCTCTACAATTTTTTTCTTTAGAGACAGGGTCTTGCTGGAGTATAGTGGTGGAATCATAGCTCACTGCAGCCTCAACCTCCTGGGCTCAAGTGATCCTCCTGCCTCAGCCTCCTGAATAGCTGGGACTACAGGTGCACACCACCAAGCCCAGCTAATTTTTTATTTTTTGTACAGACAAAAAAATTTCTTATTTTTTGCCCAGGCTGGTCTCAAACTCCTGGCCTCAAGCAATCCTCTCACCTCGGCCTCCCAAATCCCTGGGATTATAAGCATGAACCACCACACCCAGCCATGCTCTACAATCCAGAAGGCATTCACATATATTCTCTCATGTGATCATGACACCTGCCACCTACTGTTGGTAACAATAAATGCAAACATCTACCCAGCTCTTATCACTTGAGGAACAAACTTAGGTATATTTTTTTCTCCCTTAATTCTGACAACAGTCTCATAAGGCAGATATTATTATTCCCATGCTTTAAAAGGGGGAAATTGAAGAGAGGCTTTAGGTCACTGACAAAGTGACACAGCAAAGTGGAGACTAGACCCCCACAGCCTGGCCCCAAGCTCCATTCTCAGCCTCTCCCAGCAGCAGCCAAGAAGGACTGAATTTTTCAGAGCTCTGTTATTCCTGGGTTCTGCCATCAAAAAGGAGACAAGTTCAAGCCCAAGTCTTGCCACTTCCTGGTTATCTGAACTCGGACAAGTTACTTTTCCTCTTCTCCTGTCAATTTCCTCATCTGTAAATTGCGGGTTTGGAAGAGATGTGGTCAAAGTGTTGTTTAAGGTTACATAGTGAGTTAAAGCCAAGGCAATTCTGGCTTCAAACCCCAAACCCTGTAACTCCTTCTGCTGGAACAAATTATCAGACCCATTCCCCCAACGACCTGACCTAGGTTCAGGCTGTAGCCTTAAGACCTGGCTGATGAGTCTTGATAAGATTCCCAGAACTCCAGCTGCCCAGGCCAAGTTTGGTAGCAGAGAACAGTCTTCAACATTTGGGTCAAGAGCAGTTAAGTGCTTTGTTCCATTCCCATTTTCTGTTGAGATCTCAGCTTCCAAAGAAGAAACTGAGAGCCCCATGAGCCTGGTTGGGGGCTTTGCAAATGTCCAAAGGCAGGGGATACAGACAAACAACAGGTAGTTCCATGGCTCAACTAGGATGTGCCTCGGTCAACAAGACCTTCAGGTTGGAGGGGATCTCTGGGGTGAGGAGAAGTTCTCTTCCACGCTTCTGTTTCTGAAAGGCCCTCACAACATCTCATGCACAAGCTGAGAGCACAAAGAACAAGTCAAGGATCCGCCATGAAGTCACTGCATTCCTAGCATCTCAGCTTGATGGGGCCACCCCGAGGAGGTTTCGCTGCAGGAAGCATGAGCTCATGGCAAATCTGTGGACTGAGACTCATTCTTGAGCTGTGAGTACAAAAGTGGCAGAGTCCAAGCTCAGAGAAGGGTATTTTGGGGAGGCTATAATGGCTAGGGGATTTCTAGCAAGGCTGTGCCCACCCCACCCTGCCCCTGGAGGCACAGAATAGTCTCAAGAGGGGAGGAGAAGTTTTGACCATGGAACCGTGAGGAGAGTGGAGTCACAGCTGGACAGCCTCCCTGGAGATGGGAAGACACAGAAGATGATGCAGCCTGACCTGCCTGCTGCGAGCACTGGCCACACTACCAGCTCCTTCCCCATCCTGGAAGTTGAAGAAGGCGGCATTAACCTCCACAGCTCACAATCTAGCATGGTCCCTGAGTTACCTGATCTAGAGATACTCTAGATCTCTCCAAACTTACCTATCCTGAATCCCTTTCCCCATACACAGGTAATCTGGTGAACTAATCTGAGCTATTAATACCTGATAGCGGCTGGTATTGTCCTATTAGACATTACCACTCTAGCGGGGCTTTTTTTTTTTTTTGAGTTAAGAGTCTCACTCTGTCACCCAGGTGGGAGTGCAGTGGCTGGCTCACAGCCACCTCAGTATCGACCTGCTGGACTCAGATGATCCTTCCACCTCAGCCTTCCAAGTAGCTCCCACAGGCTGTGTACCACCACGCCCGGTTAATTTTTTGATTTATTGTAGAGATGAGGTCTCACCAAGTTGCCCAGGCTGGTCTCAAACCCCTGGGCTCAGGCAATCCTCACACCTCCGCCTCCCAAAGTGCTGG
This sequence comes from Carlito syrichta, assembly GCF_000164805.1. Taxonomy (NCBI): domain Eukaryota; kingdom Metazoa; phylum Chordata; class Mammalia; order Primates; family Tarsiidae; genus Carlito; species Carlito syrichta. The sequence goes on from NW_007245952.1 coordinate 370,820, forward strand.
GATTGCAAGCATGAGCCATCACACATGGCTAGCAGAGATATTTGAAAGAATGGGATCTTGGCTCCAAGTGGGATCTTGGCTCCATGGGGAGCCTCCAGAGCAGTCCTGAGGCAGAAGGACCACTCCTGCTGGCCTCCATGCCACACCTCCCAGTCTGCATGCTTCAGAAGTCCATGATGTCCTGCTCCAAAGACAAAGACGCCTGCCGCTCTTGCCAGCGTGTCCCTCTCTTTCACCCCATCTCATCAGCCCAGACCCTGAGAAGGAGCACTCGAATCCAGGGTTTCTCAGCATGGGCACTATGGACATTGGGGCTGGATAACTCTCAGTTTGGGGGCTGTCCTGTGCACTGCAGAATGTTTAGCAGCATCCCTGGCCTCTACCATTAGATGCTGGTAGCATCTCCCCTGCCAGTTGTGACAATCAAAACTGTCTCCAAACATTGCCAAGTGTGCCCTGGGGTGAGGTGGAAGAACAGCTTCAGTTGAGAACCACCGCTCTAAAACCACAATTCCAAGTAGGAAGAGCTGTGGAGGATTCACCGCCTTAAATGCCCACCAGTGGCATGTGGTAAAAGCAAACTAGTATGGAACCAACTGAAAGACCATTTTCTCGATGACAAATCTTTGACTTTGTGCAAACATCTCTACAAAAATAACTCTGAGGGGGAAATGTCCAATATGAAGACAGCAGCAAAATAAGAAAATCTTTATAACTTGAAATTGCATTAAAAAAGTAGACTAAGGCCAGGCACAGTGGCTCACATCTTTAATCCCAGCACATTCTTTTTTTTTGAGTTGGCGTCTCACTCCATCACCCAGGTTGGAATGCAGTGGCATGCTCACAGTCACACCAGTATCAACCTGCCGGGCTCAGTGATCCTTCTGCCTCAGCCTTCCAAGTAGACAGAACTACAGGCACGCGCTACCACACCCGGCTAATTTTTTATTTTATTTTATTATAGAGACAAGGTCTCACCAAGTTGCCTGGGCTAGTCTCAAACCCGCGGGCTCAGGCAATTTGCTCACCTCGGCCTCCCAAAGTGCTGGGATTACAGGCTGAGCCACCGAGCCCAGCCTAACCCCAGTACTTTGGAAGGTCAAGGCAGGAGGATTGCTTGAGTCCAGGAGTTCAAGACCAGTCGGAGCAACATAACGAGACCTCGTCTCTACAATAAAATTAAAAACTTAGCTGGATGAAGTGGCCCACGCCTGTAGTCTCAGCTACCTGGGAGGCTGAGGAGGAAGGAACACCTGAGCCCAGGAGGTTAAGGCTATGGTGAGCCAATGTACCCCAATGTACTCCAGCCTGGGCAAAGGAGTGAGAGTCCAACTCAAAAAACAAAAATAAAAAATAAATTAAAAGACAGACCACAAAATGTGTATGCACAGTGATTACAACTTTGTAAGCCTTATACAACCACTAAAAAAAGGATTGATCAAACATCTCATTGGGTGAGATGGAGGATTATGGGTAAATCATTTCTTCTACTTTAAGTTTTATCAATATGTGGGCAATTAACATAAAGCTAAGAAAATGTATGCTTTGGGATGATTTATACCCATTTAAACCAGATGCAATTACCCTAAAATATTCTATTTGTTTGTTTAGCCAGCAAAGGAGAGGGAGCACTTAGGAAATGACAAAGACATGTTGCTTCTCCTGTTGGCTCCCTCAGTCTTCTGTTGGGGAGGATGACTCCTTTCCAAGGCGGGACCTTCTCCAACAGCAGCTCCTCCGTCCCCAGGAGCAGTGCCAGGAGAGGGAGCCTGCTGGATTGACATCTATGGTCCTGAACTCACCTCTGATTTCAGCGTGGTGGTTAGAGGGTTGCCACTTGGAGTATAGAAGGTTTCTGTGTAGGCTGGAGCAAAAAGGACCCTGCAAACAATAAAAACAGACATTTATATCATTAGCTGATGGATTCCATCCTCCTGGAAACAGTGGCAAGTTGTTTTGACCAAACCAGGCAGGACCATCCCAAGTATCTCCATGGGAAAAAAAAAAAAACTGGACAGCCACACAAGGGGCTAGAGAACAGCAAGGAACATCAGATCAAGTTTGTTATTAATTTTATATTCACTGGGATCATCATTCCAACCAGATGGAGCTGATAGGACTAAAACAATAATCCTAGCTTTTTTCTGGGTCCTGGGAAAATATACGTACGTGCAAACACACACAACATTTCCTGGGGTTTATGAACCCTATTGCATACCTAGATTGATTTTTTTCAGTATCGAACCCACCGATTTTTAGTATCAGCAGACCCGTTTTTCTTTAAGGGAATGTCTATTCTCGGACGCATATTTTGGTGAGCTTGTCAATCAAGGTGTTCTACTTGGCCTTGGCCATGGGGTGGCCCATGTTTCAAGCTAGGCCAATGGAGTGATGCTGTGAGGTGTGAACAGATGCTCCTTTGTTCCTGCTACATGGGATCCTCCTGAGCTGCCTTTGTCTGTCCTTGCTGAGAACCAGTGGTTCAGATTTCCTGAGACCTAGTAGTTCTATGTGTTACCCTTCCACTAAATTCCTTTATTTCTTTTCTAAACTTGGACATTGGTTTCTCTCTTGTCACAGACCCCTTGAAGTTGAGGTTAAGAATTCCTCACCAAAGGACAGGCTACACCAAACAAGGTTCCAAGAATCCCTCTAAAAGTTAAAAGAAAAACAAAAGAGCCAAATGGATGTTTCAGCTAGTTCACCACATCAAAAGCAGAACTGATCTATAGAAAGTCAAGGTCAGGGGACAAAAAGGTAAAATGGAAGGCACCATTAGAAATGGGAGTCTGACGAAAAAAAGAATGATGTGTATTTATATGTACTAATATGTACAAAGATGTCTAAAACGGAGTTAGATAGAAACAGTACATTTCAGAAAAGTACATCTTTTAAAGTCCATTTTAGTGAAAAGCTAATAACTGTACACAACAGTGTATGCATTGAAAACAGCTGGAGAAAGAAATGTCCATTGTTAATGGTGATTGTCTCAGAGAATTGCAGAAGATGTTCACAATCTGAGTTACATATTTCTGAAACTGGTTGACTTTTAAAATAACAATCAGGTATGCATTTTAAAAACTTAAAACCGAAATTATCATATATACTATAAGAAAAGAATTGGCAGTAACGGGAAACTGCCTGGGGTGGGGGAGTTGGGATTGCAGTAGTGGGAATCTGCCAGGGGAGGGAGGGCACACCTCATCAACAAGGATGCCTGCATAATGAACATTTGTATACCTAACCCTGAATTGTACCCTATACATCTTTAAAATTTGAAAAACTTAAAACCTAATTTAAAACTATTTTTTATTTGCTTATTGAGTCGAAGTCTCACTCTGTCTCTGAGGCTGGAGTGCAGTGGCATGATCTCAGTTCACCACAGCCTTGACCTCCTAGGCTCAGGAGATCCTTCCACCTCAGTCTCTCAAGTAGCTGGGACTACAGGTATGCACCACCACGCCTAGCTAATTTTTGTATCTTTTTTGTAGAAACAAGGTCTCGTTATGTTGCCCAGGCTGGTCTTGAATTCCTGGGCTCAAGCAGTCCTCCTGTCTTGGCCTCTGAAAGTGGATTACAGGCGTGAGCCACTGCATCTGGCCAAAATAAACTCCTTAAAAAAAAAAAAGAAAAAGAAAATGTAAGCTGAGGCCAGCACAGAAAGCCAAAGGAATCTGCAGGGACAGCCGGGGTTTTAAAAGAGATGACATTTCCCAGCAAGAGAGGATCATGGGAGTGGGTGTCTACAGTAACTCAAGAGTTACTTCCAGCTCTAAGTTCTGGAACTCCTGACTATCAGATTTTCCTCCACTGTCAGGATAGTCAAAAGGCAAGTGCCACAAGGATTGTCTCTTGTATTGTGTCAATGACACTCAGCATAGTCAAAAGGCAAGTGCCACAAGGATTGTCTCTTGTATTATGTCAAGGCCTTCAACATCCAGACTTGGACAAGAAGAAAAGAAACCCAACAGGTAGGGCCAGGCGCAGTGGCTTACAACTGTAATCCCAGCACTTTGGGAGGCCAAGGTGGAAGGATTGCTTGAGGCCAGGAGTTTGAGACTACCCTGGGCAACATAGCAAGACCTTGTCTCTGCAAAATATCAAAAAATTATCTGGGCATGGTGGTGTACACCTGTAGCCCCAGTCACTCAGGAGAGTAGGGTGGAAGGCTCTTCTGAGTCCAAGAGTTCAAAGCTGCAGTGAGCCGTGATTGTGCCACTGCACTCACTCCAGCCTGGGTAACAGAGTAAAACCCCAACTCCAAAAAATGAAAAGAAAAGAAAAATAACCCAATAGGGAAATGTCAAAATAAAGCACAGCACAAAACCCAGCTTGGAAAGAGAAACTCTCTTTCATCTGGAAACTCTGGGTCAGTAACTAACTTGCCAGAATCTGTCTCCCAGTCCTTTCTCTTTAGCATCTAACTAGTTGGGGAATTCAAGGAAGGAGTCACCTGTTTGTCTGAGGAAGATCAACTGTAAGGTTCATGTGGGCAGAGGCCAAGCAGTTTTGCTCACTGGTGTATATCAGTGTTTAGCATTTGAGTGAACGAATGATGTAATGAATGAATGAATGAGCAGTTCAGCATACTAGGAGCTTAGAGCATGGTCTGACGTCTGGAAGACTGAGGTTTGGATTCCAGCTCTGACATTTATTGTCTGTATGGCCATGAGCAAGTTATCTTGCCCCTCCAAACCTTTGTTTCTTCTCTTGTAAAAGTGAGGATAATGTACCCACTTGATAGGGCTGTTGTGAGGGTCAAAGGATGTAACAGTACACATAAGAGGTTTAACATCATGCCTGGCACTGAGTGGAGCTCCATAAAAGTTAGTGATGATTATTATTGCTTTCAACAGGGACTATGATGGAAGAAGCTAGAAAAACGGGTGGAATTTGCCTGATTCTCTCTAACACTACCCAGCTGCTAAATCTCCAGTTCGTCACTTGAGAGAGGCAGTCTTTTTTTGAAGAAGCAGCGGACGTGGGTGCTGCAGAGTTGTGGTCCACCCGCTCCGGCTCCTGCCTCACCATTGTTCGCTCTCGCCAAGGCACAAGTCGGTCAGGAAGCCACATCACAGCCGTGGCTTTTAAAGACACCATCAAGACACTCGTGGAGCCCGAGGCAATCCACCAAATTAGCATCACCCTTACCAGTAGCAATGTGAAATCTCTGGAGAAAGTGTGTGCTGATCTGATCAGAGGTGCAAAGGAAAAGAATCTCCAAGTGAAAGGACCGGTTTGCATGCCTACCAAGACTTTGAGAACCCCTACAAGAAAAACTCCTTGTGGGGAAGGTTCCAAGATGTGGGATCACTTCCAGATGAGAATCCACAAACAACTCATGGACTTGCACAGTCCTTCCAAGATTGTCAAGCTGATCGACTCGATCAGTATTGAGCTGGGGGTTGAGGTTGAAGTCACCATTGCTGATGCTTAAGTTAAGTATTTTAATAAATTGATTGCACTTGTTAAAAAGGGAAAGAGAGCGAGGTGGTAAGAAGCAATTTGCTCAAACTTGCAACCCATTTCCTGGGTCTGCTTTCAAAGACTGCATAATGGACGGCTGGTCAAGGGCTCAGAGTTTAATAACAGTCCATCCTGGGTGCTGGTGGGGAGACATGAATTTTCCCTGCAGGAAATGCACTCCTGGTAAATACATTCTCAGTCTCCTGTGAGTCGTAGTAAGGGGAAAAAAATCATTCATCCAGTGACATGAAGATGCTCCCAAGATAGCAACCCAAATGGAGCCTGGAAGTGTACACGTGCCCATCAGGACTCAGCCATGGGTCTTCAGAAGATAAGAATCTTCCTGCAGCCTCTTATTCTGAGGATTTGTCCCCATCAGCACAGGACTCTGATAGCCTCAGCAAGGAAAGGGACCCCAGAAATCATATAGTCAAACCCCCTAGGCTATGGGCTCCCAAAGGGCAAGCACCAGTTGTCTTTCAAGTCTTCTCCCTAGTTCCCAGCACCTAGCAGGCAAGCAGCACATGTGTATTCTATGAAGACATAAAATATGTGAGTGGACAAATGAACAAATGAATGAATGAACTTTCTTCCTAGAGTAAGAATCTGCCACATGGCCATGCACCATTGGACACTTCCAGAGGCGGGGAGCTTCTGAGACTACCCACTCCAACATATAGCAGTTAAAGTTCTTACATTGAATTGAAAATAACCTCTTGGCCAGGTGCAATAATAGCTCCTGCCTATAATCCCAGCACTTTGGGAAGTTGGGGCCGGAGCATTGCTTGAGGCCAGGAGTTTGAGACCAGACTGGGCAACATAGCGAGACCAATTTTCTCTACAAAAAAATATTAAAAATTAGCCAGGCATGGTGGTGTGTGCCTGTAGTCCTAGCTACTGAGGCAGGAGGATTGCTTGAGCTCAGGAGTTTGAGGCTGCAGTGAGTTATGATCGTGCCACTGCACTCCAGCCTGGGTAACAGAATGAGACGCTGGCTCCTTTAAAAAAAATTTTTTTTAATTATAAAAAAAAAAAGACCTCTCTAACTGGTGTAATTGGCAGCCAGTGGCCTTCATTCTGGTTTCTGAATCTACAAAGAACAATCTGCTTCCTCTTCCACCTAACCACCCTTTCTGAATCAGCAGCATCGGCATCATCCAGAAAGTAGCTAAAAATGCAAATCGTCGGGCCCCACTGAAACCCTCCAATCAGACAGAAACTTGGGGTTGGGGCCCAGCCATCTGTTTGAACAACGCTCCAACTCCCCCAAGCTAGGTCCACATACGCCTTCGTGCCCAACTGCTTCTCTGAGGGCCAAAGACGCTGCTATCCCAATGGAAAGAAGGACGTACGTCCTAGGAAGAGCCCGCCCTGGCCCAGCTGCCCCTTCTTCAACCACATCTTGTTCTCATCTCCTCCCTAACAAGAGGCTAGCTCAGCAGATCGGCAGGAAGCCGTCTCTCACCACTGGATTGCATTAGGATGTTCAGGAAACGAGTTGTGAGTGATGTACATCCAGGAAGAGAAAGGACTGTCCAAGATTTCCCATCCCGCCCACTCCTTTTTCTAGCTTTGATTGAAAAGCAATTTCTATTGTAGCCTGCTGCCTCCCGCCCCAGCCGCTGCATGCTCAGAAGCCCACAGGCAGGCAGAGAGCAGCTCTCCCATGTCCAGGCACCCTCATGATAGCAGCAGCCAGCGCTGGAGAGCCAACATCAGGCAAAACCCTGGCCACTCAGAGTCCTTGAGCAAAGCCTGCGTCTTCAGAATCCCAGCTAATAAGCAACCCCAAAATACTGGACATAAAACATTACATTGCTCTGCAGGGAAGAAGAACTGGAACCTGTTTGTAGAAGCAGCCAGGTCCCAAAACACACTGTGGTCTGAAAACAGCTCTGATCCATCTCTCCTAAGATTCAGAGCCTCCAAACCCAGGAATATCCCTTAAGTTCTATTTATCGTCAAATTTCAAATGCCTCTCTAAGCTAAAACGCCCTTAGTAGCAAGATAAATTAATTTGCAAAACATCTTCTGAGCACTCAACCCTCCTTCCTCCTGCTTCAGATAAGCAAACCCGAGAAGATAAAGAGATAACAGTTTCCAAACTACCTTGAAAAACACCCCAAACAGATGAGCTCAGAATAACAAACCCTCCACCCACCTCAGTGGCTGTTTTTGCTGACACCTCCTTTCCCGGGGGTCTTTCTCTATCTAGTTCTTCTGAGAGTATCCAGGCATTTCTACCCTGTGATGCTTGGTGAGATACAGCCTTGGTGGTCTCTCTTGTTTCACTTGGAGTGTCTTCACCCTGCCTGTGCTAGTGATAATGTCACTCTTAATGTCATTATCATGGGACAACCCAGTAACTGAACAACACCCGGAAAGGCTATAAAAAGATATAAAATCCCAGGCCCCCAGTCCAGCTCGACTGAGAATGACATTCTCTAGGGAAGGAAGGACCAAGAAATCTGTATTTTTAATAGTTTTTTCAGGTGATACTTTTTTAGGTTCTGGAAATTATCCTGCTCCATTTAATCAAGCTGAACTTTTTTCATTCTTTTTCCCATTTCTAGCCTCCTAATCACCCTCCCCAAATCCAAGGATGATATTAGCCCAGCACAGAGGGAAAGTCCAGGGCTCAGAATGCTTGAGTTTGAGCACCAGCAGCGCTAGGCGACTGTCCTTCCAAACCCCGGAAACAAGGCCAAAGATGATTATGGTTCCTCTCAATGTCACACGAGCTCTGTCAAGGCTTAGACTCTAAGAGGCTGTCGAAGGTTTCCTGGGGCTCCCAGAGAGGAATGTGGCTTTGAAAGACTTCCTACTCACAATTAATTAGAGCGGTTCTTGTACCACCCTGTAAAATCAGATGTTAACTTGTAAAAACTTAACAAGGTACAATAGAAATGCAAATATTTCCACCTAGTAGAACAAATAACTCCCAAGGTTATGGTTTCATTGCCCCTAGGAAATTTACTACTCTGGCTTTTAATTTAGCAATCATCTCTGCATTCCTTTTTTCACTATTAAATACACACACACACACACACACACACACACACACACACACACAGTCCTACCTCTTATTTTGCCTTATCCCATTTTAAACGAGTTTTAGCATCTTACTGGTTCCCCCATTAATTAGATAAATAAAACTTCCATAAGTGCTCACCAAATATTTATATGAAAATTGTTTTCACTCAAGCCACCTAAACCCCCTCTAATTCCCTGAGTGCAAAATGAACAGAGTAATAATTACTCTCTCACTGCAATGTGGAGAGGATCAAATGAGAAAGTACATTCAATTTCTAGCTTGGACACTTAAAAGTTGTGTGACTTTGGGCAAATCAGTAACCTCTCTGTGCCTTGGTTTTCTCGTCTATGAAATGGAAAGAATGATAGTCTCTACTTCATAGGACTTACTAGAAGATGTTAGAACAGTACCTGGCACATAGTAAGATTATATGACTTGTTGAATGAAATGAGCAAATGTGAAAGAATTCTTTGTAAAGCATAAAGTACTTGCATTCTACAAATATCACTGCCATCATTTTCTCCAGCACTAGCTAGGCCCTACACATGTGGCAAAATCTTGATAACTGTTCAATCTAGATAATGGGTTCATCATACTAGCTTCTCTTCTTTTGCATATGTTTGTATATTCAGACTTGTTTGTTTTAGTCAGGGTCTCACTCTGTTGCTCAGGCTGGAGTGCAGTGGCACGATCATGGTTCACTGCAGCCTCCAACTCCTAGGTTAAAGTGGCCTCCTGTGTCAGCCTCCTGAGTAGCAGGGGCTTCAGGAGTGTGCCACCATACTTGGCTAACTTTTTTTTTTTTTAAATAGAGACAAGGTCTTGCTTTGTTTCCTGGACTGGTCTCAAACTCCTAGGCTCAAGCAATCCTCCTGCCTCCACCTCCCAAAGTGCTGAGATTATAGGTGTGAGCCACCACATCCAGCCTTGATATTAATTTTTTTAAAATTAGCTAGATGATGTGGGCAAGTCATACGTTTCCCAGTTTTAGTTTCCCTTTCTATCAGATGGAAATGGTGAGGCCCCAGGGAAGCAAGCGTCTTTGAACTGGGAAGTGTCTTTGAAAAGCAGAGAGTGCTAGTTCTAATGTGATGACCTGTGCTAGTACATATTTGGGTCAAAAGAACAAATTCAGGGAGTATCACTTTGTTCTGTTTTGTTTTCTAGGATGCGGAAAGAAAAGGGAAGAAACAGACAGCAAGAGCTCTTTCAGAACCAAGAATTCCAAACGAGTGCTCATTCCACCTCTGACTCCAAAGGAATGGAAACAAACCAATGTGCCAACAGCTTGGCCCCAAAGCTAAATAAGGGGCTGATGAGTCCAGGGGCCCACAAGCAGAAGCATTCTCTTTGAGGGAACAGAAAGGCCAAGAAAAGAGGGATCTTTCGAGAATCTTCCTGCAGTAAAGAGCAGAGACCTATCCACAGGACTCCTATCCCCAGGACTCACCTGAACAAGCACCATCATTGCCAGAGGACCAGCTCTAAAGCGACGCTTCAAAGGCAAGATGGCACCACCTCCAAGCCTAACGAAAAGCCAGGTATGTTTTCTTTAACCTCCTATTAAGGAAGTTTCTAAACAATGCATTAAATCAACACTCCTTTACACCAACTGCTTCTCGTGACATCTTCTCCCAGTCCCCACAAGACCTGGCACCCTTCCGACCAGACTCTGGTCCTGTGTTTGGCTTTTACGTTATACACCAGAGGATGTTTGGAAAAGCACTCCTTACTCCTTGAGCCAGGAGAGTCTTCTTTAATCCTCTGCTTGCCTCCCCTTTGGCTGCCTCTACAAAGATGAGCAGACTGTCTGCGCAAATAGAGCCGACTTCTTGGGATCAGGCAACATATCTGGCAGGGACCTGAGGGGCCCTCAAAATGGCTCATCCAAGAGTTCACAGACTCATTTTGCAGCATCCTGAATAGCGCATTAGGGATATTTACTGGAATTGGATTAAGAACAGTTCGGGGAAATGGAGTACTATCTTTAGTATTTCTGTCAACAATGTAAAAGCAGAAATACTGAGTGATAGCAGCCTCTCTAGCAACCAGTTCGTGCTAAATAACCACAGTGTTTATCAGATTAGCGGATATCACACATAACCGGAAGAAAAGGAGCATAAGAAAACCACTATTTACGAAGAAAAACTCCATGGTTGAGACCCAGGGGAAGTGATGAAGAGGACCTTCTCAGTCCACTGGATCTGTGAATATGCTTAGAAAGAAGAGGTGGGCCACCCCCTGAAAAAGACAAAAGTAAAACAGGTGGGTGAAGCCCATAAACCAACCTGCTCAATGTGAGGCCTTAGTCCCTTTTAAAAAGCATCTGATTAAATATCCCAGTAACTTTTATGGACCTGTGCCATGTTTCCTAGCATTCTAAATGCAAATCATACCCAAAGCTCAAGTCAAGACTGTCAGAACTCGAAAAGCCCTCCAGATCACAGTGGACACCTATCGTCCCCGCCTATTCAGCATCCGTGCCACCTTACTGAGATAACAGTGGCTCGATTTGTGTTTAAGGAAATTCTCTCCTCTCATTGCATTGCTGGCTGGGAGTCAAGGACCTTACCCTTACCCAACCACATGACTAGTGCATGATAAGCCTCGACAGACAGATCTCATCTCTGAATTTCGAGATGAGTGGTACCTGCATGGAAATGGCTGGCGCCGAGTCATCCTATGGTAACACCCGGAGGGACTGTCTATACATTCCTGGATCTCAACCTTCCCAAGTCCTAGTTCTTCAACTTTTCCCTCATTTTATGCATTGCCCTATGTCTTTCCCAAAAGTTTTTTGGGGGAAGAGGGGGGTAAGTATGTAAGTGGCAGAGTCTACAGCAACAAAACAATCCTTACATACCACCCTCTTGGCCCAACTCCACCCCCCATCTTGACAGATAAAGAACTGAAAAAGAGTAAAAGCAATGTACTCAACATCACACAGTTCTATTTTGTTTCAAAGCCCATTGCCTCAATACACTAGAGTAAGCTAAATGTCAGTGGTAAATCATCCAAGAGTTGGGCCATCCAGACCCCCAGAAGGCAGAGAGGAAGGATGTTTGTGCTATCTCATCAACAAGAGTCATTCCACAAGTGTGTTTATGGGGCCCGTCACATGGTGGGCGCTGTGGTGGGGGATGGGGATACAGCGGCCAACAAGGCAGGTCTGGGTGTCCTGTCCCACTTCCCCCAGCCAACCGGGCACCTGCAGTTCCTGAGCATTTGACAAACCCTGACAGGTCATACAGAGGACAGGTGTCACTGTCTGGTCCCCAGAAGTCACTGCTGCATAACCCATCTTTCTTCCCTCCTTTCTAGAATAGTTACAGACCAGTGTGGTAACCCATTTCCAGTTTCCCCTAACAAGCTGCCTACACAGCTAGGGAGGAAGGGTGTGTATGTGCATAAATATGTGCTTGGGTATGCGAGTGTGTGTGTCCGTATGTGTGTGAAGAGAGACAGCAAGGCCAGCCCAGGGATCAGGAATGAGGGATACATACTCAACAGTGCCAATCACCTTTCCACAGCCATATTCCCATCACCACCTCTGAGCGGCCCATCTGACCTTTGCATACTTACCCAAGCCCCAAAGCCAGCATCAGAGTCAAGAGATAAAGAGATAAAGCCTAGAATGCAAGGAGCCAGCTGTCCTTCCCAAGACTTCCCTAGCACTCCAGTCTCCTTCCAAAGGAATCCCTTTCCATGACTTGCCCTTCCCTTCCCTAGAAGAACGGCCTTGGAAAAAGAAACCACGCTTGACATAACGCAGCCATTATAGCCCCTTGGCCCATCTGGTCCTCTCTACAGGGAGACTGATGCAAGAGGAGAAAATGTGGAGGCTGCCAGCTTTATGCAAACCCGCAACCTCAGGGGAAAAGGAAGAAAAAAGGGAGGGTAGTGGAGGCCCATGGGAGCTATGGGAGAGGCTGGAAAAGAGCCATATGTACAGAAATCATAAAGATCCCATTTCTCCTTCAATTGGCTGAGGAAAGCCTGGCCCAGCTCCACCTACTCAATGATATCATTGTTTTCAACAAAAGCTGGTTTGAGAATCCCCAGAGAGCCTCCTAGTGAAGCCTCAGCTGCTGGAAGGGGCAGAGGTCTCACCAGTTCCTGGGAGATCAAGTGCATAGAATTTTAGATAAGGAGGAAAGACAAAGAAAATAGGGGAAACAGATTTTGCTTCTGCTGGGCCTGTACAGGGCACTATCTTTCTTGTAGATTTTCTCAGTGGATCCCCACCATGATCCTCCAAAGATGGGATTATCACCATCATCTAAGGAGAAAACTTAAGATCCAGGGAAAGCACGTGGCCTGAGGTCCTACCACAAGCTAAGGCCAAACAAACCCAAGGACTGCCACCATCACTGCTATGGTTTGAATGTGTCCCCGAAAAGTTAATCCCAACCCAACAGTGTTGGGAGGTGGGGCCGATGAGGGGTGTTTAGGTCATGAGGGCTCTACCCCCATGAAGGGATTAATGCCAATTATAAAAGAGCTTGAAGTTGCGAGTTTACTCCTTGCTCTTTCATACATTTCCTTGCCCTTCACCTCCCACTACGGGATGACACAGCAAGAAAACCCTCACTGGACACTGGCACCTTGATGCTGCTGGACTTCTCTGCTTCCAGAACTGTGAGAAATAAATTTCTTTTCTGATAAGTTACCCAGTCTCTGAAATTCTGTTTTAGCAACACAAAATAGACTAAGAAAACCACCTGCTACTTATTCAAGCTAAGAACTTTGGACTGGCCCTTAAACTCATCCTCTTCCTCAGCCCACATTCAACCCATTCTCCAATTCTGCCCTATGCATACCTCTGAAATCCATCTTCTTCTCTCCCTATCAGCTACTTCTTCCCTAAATTAGTTCTTCTCAAACGTATTCTGGATGCTGTCACTATGTGGCTTTTAAAATATTCTTCATCCACTTCCTATTGCCCTCAAGATAAAAGTCCAAACTCCTTAAGGAGCCTACAGGGCGCTTTAAGGACTCACCCTGCCCACCTCACCAACCTCTTCTCCCATCATTTCCTTCCTCCTGCTCTCTGTTCTAACTATAGAGAACTTCTTTTCATTTTCAACGCGACTCTCGCCTTCGGGCCTTTGTTCCTGCTACTGTGCCACTTGGCACACACTCCCCACTGTATGAGCCAATTCTGCCACACCCTCCTCCCCCACACTCCTCCTTTTCTTCACTTCCTCCTAGAAGCCTTCACAGACCCCCAATCCAAGGAACGTTCCCCTTTTCCATGGTCCTACAGTAGCTTCCATTTCCTCCCTCCTGGCGTTCCCCACATTGTTCTGTCATTGTTTAATCATCTGCCTCCTCCACTAAGCTCTAAGCCCCATGATGGCAGAGACTGTTTTGTTCACTGTTGCTTCTCCCAGAAACAACCAGCCCCTCTCCCAGTGCCTGCCACATAGTTGGCACTCACAGCATCTGTCAAATGAGGAGAAGGAAGGAAAAACAGAAGTTAAGAATTCTCAGTGAGTGGTCCAGAGCTCAGGCCAGTACATTGGAGACTCCTGTCAGAAAAGCCAGGGATTCTGTGGCCCAATCCCTGCCCCAGTTGAGCGAGACCTGTAAACTGCCCCAAGATGCCCAGAAGCCTGTTTAATCAGTTTAGTATTCAACAGGTCAGCCAAAGGTCTGTGTATGTTACTGAGATCAAAATAGAGAAAGAGTGAAGCTTACCATCAAAATATTCCTGGGTGTAATATAATTGCAGATTTATTTCCAAGACAGAATAGTCCAGAGGCCCCAGTGTCGGCCTCCTCCTCTCATTAGTCCCCAGGACAGCCAGGCTCTGTTGTCCAAGCATGGAGGCTGGAGAGTAGAAAACATCCTCCAACTTCCAGCGAGCTTAGATGAAGAGCTGGGAGAAAAGGGAGGGATGGAAGGTGGAAGTTCCTGTGCACCTCCCAAATCCAAACGTTATATCCATAAATCCACTCACATCCCACCCACCAGCCTTGCTTCTCAGGAGACTCTCCCACCTATCCAAGTTGTGAAGAAGCCATCTCTGCCTTGCACCATGGGCTCCGGGTACTAGGGACACCTCCGGCCGCTCGGCTTGGCTCAGATTTCTCTTCAGTGGGGAGGGATGGGGAAAGCTGCTTCTCATCCAGGGTGTAGAAATACAGGCTAGCTTTGAAGTGCACTTCAAGCATCTCTCCTAGAAGAAGCCCACCTACTTCCCTGACCTCATGGTTTTACCCAAGGCAGGAGAGAGCCCAGGCAAGAAAGAACCCAACTCAAAGCCAAACATGGACAAATAAAAAACTGAGCTCTATACACTCAAATCCTCTGTGGCCCCGACATGGAAAGAAAATCAACTTCTCCTTCCTCAGCATATCACTCCTCTGAATTCAAATGACTTGGCTAGTCAGGAATACCGAATTCCTAAGAGATTATTAGCACTGCAGCTTTGGGACCCCTTGATCCAGACCAAATATTTATCTACTGTTTTCTCAGTCTGAATTCCTTTCTCATTCTCCCACTCATCTCTTCTCCCTCCCGCATCAAAAGTCTGCCCTCGTTCTACAAGACAGATTCCAAGTAACCCTTTTCAGGGGAGCTCCCCCTTCCCCAGTCACAAATTCCCCTTCCTTGTGCCTTCTCAGCACCAGACTTTCCACTCTACTATGTCAATTTGTCATCTGTCTTGGATGATGTTGTTTTCGTGTTTTCTCTTCCAGAGTCTACACTGCCAGAGGGCAAGGACATCCTGTTTCCATCTCTACCCGCTACAACACCTAGCACAGAAATTTATAGAGAGATGCTCAGTCAATATCCCTTGAAATTAACTTGTAGAATGGGAAAAAGTTAGCTCAGGCTTCAAAGGCAGGAGATCTATCAAAGAATTAACAAAACGTGGTATATCCATACAAAGGATGCTATATAGCAATAAAAAGAAATATCACTGGGTGCAGTGGCTCACATCTGTAATCCCAGCACCTTGGGAGGCCGAGGCAGGAGGATTGCTTGAGCCCAGGAGTTCAAGATCAGGCTGGGCAACATAGCGAGACCTCTTCTTTACAAAAAATAAAAAAACTAGGTAGGCGTGGCAGCATGTACCTATAGTCCCAGCTACTCGGGAGGCTGAGGCAAAAGGATCACCTGAGCCCAGAAGATGGAGGCTCCGACAAGCCGTGATTGTGCCACTGGATTCCACCCTGGCGACAGAGAGAGACCCTGACTCAAAGAAAGAAAAATAAAGAATAAATACCAATACTGGCTACAACACAGATAAACCCTTCACATGGAATATCCAGAATAGGCAAATCTAGAGACACCAGATAAGTGATTTCATAGGACTGATGCATGAGGGGAGAGAATGGGGAATGGCTGATTGTACTTGTATGCCAGGACTTCCTCAACAATGTGTCACAAACTAAGTAGCTTCAAAAACAGAAGCTTATTGTCACACAGTTCTAGAGGCTAAGAGTCCAAGACCCAGGTGTCGGCAGAGACATGCTCTCTCTAAAGGTGCAGGGAAGAAACCCTCTCCTAGCTTCTGAGTTTCGCAGCTGGAGGCAGCATAACTCTGCCCTTCTCATAGCATTCTCCCCAGTGTGTGTCTGTGTCCAAATTTCCCTTTCTGCAAGGACATCAGTCATGTTGGATTAGGGGCCGCCATACTCCAGCATGACCTCATCTTAACTAAACACACCCACAACAACTCAGTTTCCAAATAAGGTCACTCTGAGGTACTGGCGATTAGGGTTTCAACATATGAATATCGGGGGACATAATTCAACCTATAACATTGCTAATAGCTTCTTTTTGGAGTGATTAAATGTTCTAAAATTAGGTTATGGTGATATACTAAAAAAACAAAGCAAACTATACTTTAAATGAGTGAACTATACGGTGTGTAGGGTGTATCACCTCAGTAAAGCTGTTTGGGGAAAAAAAAAAGTCTGCCTAAGCCCAACAGTCAACCCATTGGTAAGAGACTGTGAGAACATGATCTCAACAAGACAGTGGGATAAAAATGTGTAGAGGAGTAAAAGGTAATTTGCCTTCACGTAGCCACGTGTTACATGTAAATTTCCTTTGACCCAGGGATTTCTATCTAGGTGACCCGTGTGTTCAGTCCAACACTGTTTTAAAATAAAAGAAAAGAAAAAATAGAAACCACCCAAATGTTCATCAATATGGGGTGATCAAATTAATCATGGCATCTGAATCTGAATGCTGAGTATATGGGGATTCATTATATTATTCTTTTACTCTGTGTGTTTGATCATTTTTCATTGTAAAACATTTTAAGGGTTGATCGTGGCATACACATACAACATAATATCCACACAACCATTAAAAATCATAGGATAAACATACATGGAAAGATATCCATAACAGAGTCTCACAGTCAGCCATATAAATGCAAAATGGTACAGCCTTGGGGAGATATTTGTGGAAGAGGTACAATTTGTCAAAATTTTAAAACATTTTAGCCAGGCGCAGTGACTTATACCCATATCTCCAATACTTTGGGATGTCGAGGTGAAAAGATCACTTGAGGTCAGGAGTTCAAGACCAGACTGGGCATCATAGAGAGACTCTATCTCTATCATTTAAATAAATAAATAGGCCGGGCATAGTGACTCACACCTATAATCCCAGCACTTTGGGAGGCCGAGGTGAGAGGACTGCCTGAGCCCACGGGTTCAAGACCAGCCTGGGCAACTTGGGGAGACCTCATCTCTAC